>NW_017307260.1:9701-46752 GCF_000935625.1 Nanorana parkeri | reverse complement strand
GGCAAGCTATCAGAGGAGTACAGGGCAAGCTATCAGAGGAGTACAGGGCAAGCTATCAGAGGAGTACAGGGCAAGCTATCAGAGGAGTACAGGGCAAGCTATCAGAGGAGTACAGGGCAAGCTATCAGAGGAGTACAGGGCAAGCTATCAGAGGAGTACACGGCAAGGTATCAGAGGAGTGTACATGGCAAGGTATCAGAGGAGTACACGGCAAGGTTACATTTATTTATTGGTTGAATGACACAATATTTGACTGTAGTTCCTCTTTGTAACACACAGCAGATCACCGGGGCAAAGCTCTCTCCTTTTTTATTTGTGTAACACAGATGACTATCGCGAAATATTTACATCATTTTATGAAGTTGTTTTCACAAATGAAGTATGAGCCTTCATCACTGCTCCGGCCTGGTACTCTGTGTGTGTGTGTATAGACGTCAGAACATGCAAATATGTAACATCGGCCTCCTGAATACAGACAGTCATATCCAGGACATCTGCTTAAACAAATTTCACACACGGGAAGCATGCTCTGTATTTGTAGAGATCAGGTTGTTGTATACCTGGGGTATGAAACGACTGCTTGTTCTGTTCTATAGCAGCCGTGAGCTGCCTTTTAAACTACATGATTTAGCTTGTACTGCTACAGGCTGGCAAGGCATACAGGAGTTTCTAGTTCTGTTGTAACAGGTTGAAAAATATTGTAGGTGACTAGTGATCTCTGTTTACTTAAAGTAACAGGTCTGATTCTGCTTCAGATCAACTTGGCTACTCCCATTGGTGCTGTGTTCATGATCATATACATAACATGTATTTATAATATAATCAAAGTGGAATTTCACACTAGAATTACGTTATGAACATTAAACAGCCATGTAACACATATTCTTTGTTACACATATACCAGCCATGTAACACATATACATATACCAGCCATGTAACACATATACCTTGTAACACGTTTGAAGGCTGGCCGAAGGCTAGCCTGGATTTGTGGGAGGAGCCTGTGTCTTTAAAGACGGCACGGCTCACAGGGGATTCACGTCGGCGGGTCACGAAGGTCCCCACCCGCCCATTCCCCTTGCTTTCATTCATTCATTTAATTAATTTACATTCAGAGTATGCCCCCTTTTAGGCATACTGACCTGAGAAGGCCAAGGCACACCACAGGCCATTGGGGGGGGGGTGGCAGGGTATCACTTACTTGTTAAGGCTCGGACCACAAATATACATATATCAGCCATGTAACACATACACATGGATATACATATATATACTCTGCTTGTCCAGCTATCAGGATTGCAGACTGCCATCTATTAACAGCAGCACCATGCAACTCATGATGTTCTCAGCCCCCACCATAGTATCTATGTCTTGTGATGACAAACTCTTTAATGGCACACGCTTCCTCTGTGCCTTGATGCTGCTGTTTGACATCTGACTTCAATTAACATTTTCACTTTTGGATGTAATTAGGTTATTAACAGTATTTGTTGTTATGTTGTTTCTGCAGCTTCATGGCTACATGGAGAACAAGCCTCTGGGTCTGCAGATCTTTATCGGCACAGCTGATGAAAGGATCCTCAAACCCCACGCTTTCTACCAGGTTCACCGCATCACAGGCAAAACTGTTACCACCACCAGCTACGAGAAGATTATTGGACATACCAAAGTCCTGGAGATCCCTCTGGAGCCCAAGAGCAACATGAGAGCGACGTAAGTAGGAACAAACTGGTTTGGGGTACAGTCAGGAACAAATGCTGAGGACAGTAACATTATAGAAGGTGGTTTTACTGTAGGTGCCCTAATGAGCCTCATCACACTATTATTATTATTATTATTATACAGGATTTATATAGCGCCAGCAGTTTGTGCAGTCCTTACTATGAGAAAAAGAAGTAATGAAAATCTGTATGTATGGCCAAGGTACAGTTATGATAAGGCTCCATTCAACAATTCCACATTTTTTTCCACATATGTATGGCCAAGGTACAGTTATGATAAGGCTCCATTCAACAATTCCACATTTTCAGCAAAAAATGTGGAATTGTTCAAGAAACTTTTGGACGATTTCTTAAGGGACCGCAATATACAGGGATACAAGTACTCATAAGAATGAGATCCTAATAGGTTGGACTTGATGGACTAATGTCTTTATTCAACCTCAAATACTATGTAACTATATATACAGCGTTTGCCGTGCGGGCCAAAAAAGCTAAATTTTTTAATCCGCATGGATGCCGCTTGTTTGCGGCTATTAAATAGCCACGAAAGTGCGGAATCCGCCAGATTGTCGCGCTTCTACTATTTCTGGGCCTGCACGGTTTCGGGAATAGTCTGAACAATGCACATTAAAGTGCATTGTATTCTCTGTTTATAGCGGCCCCGCGCGTATCCATACAGCCGAATATGTGCGCACAGCTGCTCCGGTGTGAATGGAGCCTTACTATGTAAGCAGATGGGTACACACGATGCCTCCTTAGCTGATGACCTCAGTACCGCCATCCTTCCTCTTAGTTTTGTATTAGGGTTACCAAAGATTACAGTGAAGCAAATTTCTTCTCAGAAAGTGAGATCCTAGCACTGTAACTTTAATCAGGGTAAGATGGCTGCACCCCAACAATAACAATACAATACACATACAAACTCTTTTTAAATGTGTACCATTGTAAGCACCAACAGTGCCTTAATAAAATAACAGAAGCTGAGAGAAAATAGGGTCAGTGTCCCATTAACTCTTCAATGTCTGGTCCACAATGGCATGCACAGTGCTTTCAGTGTACAGTGGAGGTAATCAACATCCTATCATGAACCAATATATAAATAGTATTGCTGACAGTCACCCGCATCACGCTGTGCCAAGATGTGGGTGTATTTTCCCACATCACAATTACCTGACCATAATATCATGGCTACAGAAAGCAAAAGTGAGTGGAATTCCAGTCACTAGGATTCTGACTTAACCCCTTGCAGGAAAACTGTTTAAAGCTGAACTCCAGCCACAAACTAAGAAGGGGAAAAATAAGTCATCTCTTGTGATGCGTGATTAATGCCTCATTGTGTCCTCTTTCCTGTTCATTGATTTGCACTCGCTGGACAGAGAATGCCATTTGATTGGCTGCCACGGTCAACAGCCCTAACTGCACCATTTTTCTTTTTATCAACCCCAATATTGTTCTCTGTGGACATCATTGCATGAGTACGGCTTTTAGGTGACGGAAAGGATGGGGTTTGCATTTATTTCACTGCACCTTTTTCTCAATCATCAGAGTGTACATTACAAAATTTATTTTGGATCTTATATAAGTGGTTGATTTTTTTTCTTCAGTTTAAATGCGAAATTCACTAGTATATGGTTTTGTGTAGTAGTGGGTATTTTGCAGGAAATTGTTTTCTGTGGTGGAGTTTTGCACTTCTTATCTCGGCATCCTTCCTTGGTAGCTGACAGTTTGTATTTAATGTATATGTTGGAAGCTGATGGTAGCCTGGCTGTACTAAACAGCTTTTCATATAGGTTCACAGTCCAGTTAACGATGGGCCTACTGATAATGGGTTCGGGGCAGCTTGTGTAAAGATTTTACAGGGGGAAAGTCGTCTACTATAGCCAACCTTGTGCAAACAGATCTATGACAGACAGTGACAAAGTCTGACTATGATTGTTCTGAATGCCACACCACTGGATTACATTTCTTCAGTTGTCAGCCGACATTAGAATGTGTTGCTTACATGGTAAAAGACATGTCCCCTTTTCTTCGAAGAAAATTAGACAGTCTTTCAGTGGTAACATAGATCAATCATATGTTGGAAAGGATTCTGCCATTGCAAAGATCTTGTTATCAGTTGGTCATAGGTCCCTTTGGCAGACTATGCTAAATGATTCTCGAATTAGTAACTTCTTGCTCTTATTGACCTTGTATCACTCTAACTTAATTGACAATCAATGCTGTGAGTTACATTACAATAGTTGATTTCTACCTACTTTCTATATTGAAAAAGTACCTGATCTCAAAAAGGGAACATTTGCTATGCATATTATAGGAAACATCTACAATTGTTAATCATGCCTTAGGCTGGGTTCACACCTAGGCGTATCGAATATGCTCGTTTGAAAAAGCAAAGCCCTGCTCCTCTACCAAGATGGCCGCCTCCACAACGAGGCATACTGCACAACAAGGCATGGTAAGTCAATAATAGGGAAAGATCAGCTGCAGGGAGACCACAGACAATACTACTGACTAGCCTTTTGCCCCCTGCTTGCCTTTTTCTTTCTTTAAAAAACTTCCACAGTCCTGCAGCGAGCTCTTTTGTAGTCATCCAGTGTATGAAACCTCTCAGCGGCACGTGTATAACCTGCGCACAGCTTCATTTTCTGGTATTCAGCTTTTGTATTGCACTGGTGTGATTTAATGTTTCATTTCATCTTTGGGCTCTCTCTGCATAGCTGACCATGTGCATTGCTCTGTGTTCTCCGATGACAGGATCGATTGCGCCGGAATCCTGAAGTTAAAAAACGCAGATATTGAACTGAGGAAGGGTGAGACGGACATTGGAAGGAAGAACACCAGAGTACGCCTTGTCTTTCGAATACATATCCCAGAAGCCAGCGGGAGGATTGTTTCCTTGCAAGTGGCGTCCAGTCCGGTCGAATGCTGTGAGTGTCCGAAATATACTGCTTCATCTTTTTGGCATCAACCCATTTTTTTTAACAAATACCCCTATCCAGGGCTCAAAATTTCAAGTCCTGAGCTACTAGCCAGGCCTTAAGAGTTGCTCGCCACCTGTCGCCCCACCTGACCCCTACCATGCCCCGCCCTTAACTCTGCCAGGTCAGTGGTGTGACACAGAGATCAGTAACAATGCAGAGTGCAGAGGCCAGTGGTGTGATGCAGAGTACAGAGGCCAGCAGTGTAATGCAGAAAAAAGCAATGTATCCTCCATGTCCCAGGTGTCCTGCTTCTCCTGTGCTGTCCTTCCAGCCAGTAGCAGCTCTGCAGTCTTCCTCCCAGCCTATGGCAGCTGAGGTTGGCAGAGGAAGTGGCGGAAGTCCCCCCCCCCCTGGATTTCCACTCGCCCCCACGCAATTTTCACTCGCCAATTGCGAGGGGGCGAGTGGAAATTTTGAGCCCTGCCCCTATCAATAGAATGAACTTTTAATTTCACTTGGCTGTGATGTAACACCAACCTGGCATATGGGTGCATTATATTAGTCCTGATTCATGGAGCTGTGATCACACTACAAAGGCTGCCACTGCTAACCTACACTAGTCTGAAGGCTGTGATGCTGATCCTGTGGCTTGAGTACTTTCTGACGCAATGGATTGGAATAGTTATGCAGAGTTCTGACTTTAATATCTGCATTCTTGATCCAGGCCAGTCCCTTTAAAATTACTAAAGCCAAAAATCAGCCAGGCAATTCATGTTCTTAGGAGAGTAGCAGCGGTGGTATTCCCTGTATTTTTACCAGTACAGCTTTCTTTTACAGCATATCTAAAATCGCAAGTTGGTGGATAGAGTTAGAACCCATATCTGGTTTTTATTGCGGTCTGTGTCCCATTAGGGGGATTTCCATTCACTTCCTGTTCAAAAATCACAACAGGATGTGACAGCATATCTCTCCAATGTGAGGGGAATTTCCATCTTAGACAAAGATTACTGGAACAGATGTCCCCGTTAGAAAATATTCCCTCTGTAACCTTTTCAGTTTAGAATTTGCATCACTTGCTGTCCAAAAAGAAAGATAATAACTCTCCAGCATCACTCTAATCAGAAGACTGAGGTTATACTGTGAGTTCAGGGTGTCACGGACCAACCCCCTGAGGGGGCGTCACCATAACGCTGTGCGATCAATGATGCAGTGATTGGTGCTGACGTCAACACCACTCTCTGTATCATTGAGGATCTCTCAGCCCAGAGGACAGGAAGAGGGTCCTCCGACATCACATGATCAGTCTGAAGGCTGTGTAATAGGTAATTATTAAAAAACAGCATTATATACAGCCTGATGGTATATTAAGGGGAGGGAGGAGGAAGTACCAAACCTGGATTTGGGCGTTAAGTGTCATTGCATCCTCCTTTCCAATCAGGCCTGTTATCTGTTATTTATTAGGTGCCAACGAATTTAGTAGCAAAGCAAATAGTGAACACTTATAAGTTACAAAATAAAACAAAAAGGAAGAGGGTGTTACTTGGTGGTGCTCAGAGTCTAATAAAGAAAAGAGAATGATACAAGCAGCATAGAAACCCTTGATGGGTTAGGTCTGTGAAGGTTCTCATTCACCCAGGTCATGGTATATCTTATTTTTTACAGATATACTTGATGGGTTAGCGATAGTCAAATCTAATCTATGTCAGATGTTTGCATGCACTTTGACCTATTGTAACATTTCCTTGAAAGTCATTTTTAATGGCAGACATTTCACATTTGCCTGTTTATCACTTTTAATGCGACCACAGGCTTATTTTAAGACAGACTGCATCACCTTCCTGGCCTGAAGAGAACACGTCTGTCATTGCTTTACCTGTAAGAAAGCGATCAATGTAAATAGCCAGATTAGCTTTTTATTACAGACTTATGTGAGATGTTGCATAAGGAGGACTGGACTTATGGAAGTGCTCTCTTTTGCGGGCGGATTGGTGTCAATGATTCATGCACACTGCAGCAATTTATCCTTTCTCTGATCAGCCGAATGTCACTTCCTGAGTAGTATGCTTTGTATTTCCAGGGGGGTGAGATAACCATCAGAACAGTATAATTTAGAACTGCTCTAGAAAAGGGTCTGCCTGCTTGAAGTGTTTACATGTACTCTATTTCTGTACAGTGAACCCGCCTCTACCAAACCATTATCACAGTGAGACATTTTTCTAATACCATTTTTTTTTTATAGCATTATACTTAAAGTCCCGCTATGGACCAATGCAATAGCACTACAAGGGTTAAATGTCTAGGGGTAGAGGAACAAGTTGGAATGCCTTATTCCTTGCTCTGGCAGGCTTCCTCTATTGTAGGGGGTGCACTGCATAGAGATTTTATTATTTTTTTGTAATTCCCAGCTTTGGGTTCACACCTAGGCGTATCGAATATGCGCATTTGTAGTTTCCGAGGGCTACCTGGCTGTATCCCAATGGATACGCGCGGCAAATACGCCCCAAAGAAGTTCCTGTACTACTTTGGGCGTAGGGCGTTTTGCAGCGCGTTCCTACGCGCTGTAAAACGCCAAGGTGGGAACCATGCCCATAGACAATCATTGGTTTTCACATGTTGAGCGTTTTACAGAGCGTAGGAACGCGCTGTAAAACGCCCAGGTGTGAACCAGGCCTAAAGGAGAACTATGAGGGGAGTGATTTGCACTCATCCTCATAGTTAGAACCGACGTGTGACAATTAAACTGTCACATGTTGTCTATTGATCGGGAAGTGAGCGAACACCTACTGTCGCTCGCTCACTTCCTCATTATCTCCCTGCAGAGACTGTCAGTCAGGGATTCCCCCTCCCTCTCCGATCCTCCAGCGCAGACTGGAGGGACGGACGGGGAGGGGGGCGGGCATAGCTGGCTCTGCCATTAGATAGGCAGAGCCCGCTGTCAATCAGCCAACTGGGTGGATCTTGACAGTTTTGTCGGGATCCGTCCTCGCTGTGGCGCACTATATATACTGAGCTTTGGGTCACCCTAAGCTCAGTATATATTGGGGGGTTTTATGTAATTTTCAGGCCTAAAATGTGGAATATAACATGGGTGCAAAAAATGAAAAAAGGGCCTCAGTCATGAATGGGTTAAACAAACCACAGGGACGTTGTGTCTTTGTTAATGAACTTGTAATGGTTTTGAAATTTCCATCTCGGTGCACCTCTAGTAGTTGCCCTTACCACTATGTGAGTGTCAATTGCAGCTGTAGAGGGTTGTGCATCAGAGCTGATCACATCCTAGCAGCATTGCCAGGCTGATTTCTCAGATAAATCCTTGCTTGGCTCTTCACTGCCACTTTCAATAGATTGTCACTTTCTATCCCACCACCCACTTCCACAATGTTGCCTCATGATCTTGTTTCACATGTGATTCACTCTTAGTTTTTTTGTTGAGTTGCTGAACCCATAGTTTAATGTAGTGTGATACAAACCATTGGGGTTTACAGAACTTTTCGGGTTTTCCTTCAGAGTTCAGTTTTCGCTTAGAAACTTTAGTTATTTCCAACATGAAGTAGGCAGAGAGAACTGGCTGTGCTCTGCTTGTCTGAGAACATTGCCATTTTGTGACACTTGAGCCATTTAAAGGAGAACTATTGGGGTAAGTGTTTTTCACGGGAGGACACAAACTAGCGTCCTCCCGTAACCCAAAGCTCAGTAAAACACTGAGACCGCCGCAGGCAGGACGGATCCCGACATTACTGTCTGGATCCACCCAGCTGCGTGAGTGGCAGCTTGCTCTGCCTATCTAGAGGCAAAGCCAGCTGTACCCGCCCCCTCCCCCGTCCGTTCCGCCAGTCAGCGCTGGAGGAGCGGGGGGAATCCCAGCAGGGAGCTGTGAGTGACAGTCACCACTCTCTGCAGGGACATGATCGAGAAGTGAGCGAGCGACGGTATGTGTTCGCTCACTTTCCGATCTATTGAGCCGACCTGTGACCGTTTCATTGTCACAGGTCGGCTAGAACTATGAGGTGAGTGATTTTCACTCGCCTCATAGTTCTCCTTTAAGCACAACGTTTTAATCTCAAAATTGAAAATGCAAAATCTGGTCGTTTGAAATGATCTAATTATATGTAAGACAATATAAAATATGGATTTGGTATACATAGAATTATATTTATTGTGAAATGAAATACAGGACCTAAAAAATGACTTAAACACAAGGCAACAAGATGTAAACTAAATGACCAAAATCTCAAAAATTCTTTAAAGTGACACTATCTCAGGAGTTCAATCTTAAAAATACATTCAAGCACCTTAAAGGAGAACTATGAGGCGAGTGATTTCCACTCATCCTCATAGTTAGATCCGACCTGTGACAAAGAAGCTGTCACAGGTTAGCTCTGTCGATTGGGAAGTGGGCAGAAGCATGCCGCCGATCCGCTCACTTCCTGATCGTCTCCCTGCAGTCAGCGCTGGAGGATCGGAGCGGGGAGGGGGGGAATCCCTGCAGTCACGGCTCTCTGCAGGAACGTGATCGAGAAGTGAGCGAGTGACGGTATGTGTTCCCTCACTTCCCGATCTACTGAGCCGACCTGTGACCGTTTCATTGTCACACGTCGGCTCGAACAATGAGGTTGAGTGATTTTCACTCACCTCATAGTTCTCCTTTAATGACACCTGATAATGTTTAGCATGACGCCGTTGTAAGCAAAAGGAGCAGAAAGATAATGATTTTCTGCTGATCTAACCCATACAAATCATTAATACTGTAACAGCAGGGCAGAGCTGATAGTTGCAGTGTACAGATGTCAAAGAGGCTGAAAGTCTAAGCCATATAGAAAGCTGTAGGTATGATTCAGCCTTTATCAGCACCTAATTATTTCAGTAGACGTGCAGAAATGAAGGTTGCAAGTATATGTCTGCTTCTAATACAGTATTCGATAACACAGTAATATCAGGCAACAACAAGTCCCGGTGATTCCACTAAGTGGCAGGATGTGGTGGAACTTTTGGTTTGTCAGTATTTGAGATGACAAGTTGCTCAGCCTCTGTCTAAAATCATGCAGCGGGAACAAAAGCGCTGTGCGAATGATAGTGATGGAATGTTGTGTAGAATATATATATTTGTTTTATTTTTCCACTCACATGAATTTCAATTTATTTTCCTGTCCAGCTCAAAGATCTGCTCATGAACTCCCTCTGGTGGAAAGGCAGGACATAGACAGCTGTCTTGTGTATGGGGGGCAGCAGATGATTCTGACCGGGCAGAATTTTACAGCTGAATCCAAAGTTATCTTCACAGAGAAGACACCAGGTAAGTTTTGTCTACATGTGTCTATATGATTACAGTTTAGGAAATCATACCTGAACTCTGTCACAGTCTGTGCCCCTCTGCTTCAGTACTAAAAATTAGGGATGCACCGATAATAGGAACAGTATCGGTGCCGATACCGACTATTTGGGGCAAGTTCCCTTACTCACCCAAATGCTCCGATACTTACCCCCGATACTGGAACTTATGGTCAGAGAGAGATTTCCTCTGACCGGCAGTAAGGCGAGGGAACATGGAGCCTGCTTCAGGGCCAATCAGGAAGCCGGGTGTCGGATAATGACTCGCCACCTTGCTTCCTGATTGTCGGGGAAGCTAGGCTCCGTGCTGATTGGCCAGGAAGCTGGCTTCCTAGCCAATCAGCATCTAGCTGGCCAAACAGCATGGAGCCAGCTTCCTGACCTATGAGGAAGCCAGGCGGCAGGTAAAGACCCTCCGCCAGGCTTCCTTATTGGCCGGGAAGCTGGCTCGATGCTGATTGGCTGGAAAGCCGGCTTCCCGGTTAATCAGCATCGAGCTGGTGTTTGATCACTTCAGAACACCAGCCAAACAGCATGGAGCCGGCTTACTGGGCAATCAAGAAGCCAGGCGGTGGGGAATGACACGCCGACCGGCTTCCTGATTGGTCAGGAAGCTGGCTCCTTGCTAGCGGAAGTACCAATATAAAAATAATTATTGGTACTCGATACTGAAAAAACGGTGTTGGTGCATCCCTACTGAAAATAGAAAGGAGAGTTTTTTGAAGCACAGTTGTTTTCATTAAACCTATTATGTGATCGCTGTTCTATACAGCCATCAAGAAGGGGTAACATGGAACAATCAATCCCTCCTTGACAGCTTCAGCTTTCTGCACAGAAGCCTGGGTTTCCATATGTTAGAATGAGGATATGCCCGAGTCTTTCTATGACTAGGCCTGAATCCAATCCCTTGTAATACAACAGACATGTGAATACCTTCAGTCTATACACTATACAGTGATCAGTGACTGGGAACCAGTGTTTCCAGTACATAAACACACAGTGAGTGGAATTTATCAAGCCAGGAGAGAGAGAGCGAGGAGAGACAGCCAGGAGAGATAGATAAGACAGCCAGGGGAGAGAGCGAAGAGAGACAGCCAGGAGAGAGAGAGCGAGGAGAGACAGCCAGGAGAGAAAACAAGGAATGACAGCCAGGAGAGAGAGAGAGCTAGGAAAGACAGCCAGGAGAGAGAGCTAGGAAAGACATCCAGGAGAGCTAGGAAAGGCAGCCAGGAGAGAGAGCTAGGAAAGACATCCAGGAGAGCTAAGAAAGGCAGCCAGGAGAGAGAGCTAGGAAAGACAGCCAGGGGAGAGAGCAAGGAGAGACAGCCAGGAGAGCGAAGAGAGACAGCCAGGAGAGAGAGAGACAGCCAGGAGAGAAAACAAGGAATGACAGCCAGGAGAGAAAACAAGGAAAGACAGCCAGGAGAGAGAGGAGAGACAGCCAGGAGGATGAGCAAGGAGAGACAGCCAGGAGAGACAGAGCGAGGGAGGTTTTTTTCCTTGGTAGATCTCATGTAGCTCGTCATTTGAAAAGTAGATCTTAACACCAAAATTTGTGGGCACCCCTGTGCTAGATGAACACTTGATTTGTCAGGATCTCCATGCATTTCTTTTTTCTACTTTCTAATCTTTACATCGCAACCTTTTTTCCTTCCACATAAACTTTCATATTCCCTATCGGTGTCAATTCCTTGCTGCCCTCTTTTGTAGAAGGATTGCCTTACTGCATGGTAACACCATTGTGTATAACTAATGTGTATTCTTTGTAGTTCCCCATGTTGGCGAGCTGCAATTGTATACAGAGGCTGTAACTAAACACACACTGATGTTGTCTGGCACCCCATCCCACCATTACCTTGCATAAATCTCCACAACACTGCAGGCAGCCTGAACTCTCTCCCTCTCTCTCTCTCTCTGATGTCATTGGGATATCCCAAGAAAACATTGCAAAACAGGAAAAAATCTAAGCGCTCTGATTGAGAAACAGTGGTGCTGCAAGCCGGTTGCCATAGCTCTGGGAAAACGCAGGGAGACGGGGTGGAATCCAATGTTTTGGAAGGTTCCCTCATGACACAATCCTCTGGAATCTTACAGATGGTAAATCCTCATTAACACAACAATCCAACGCATTTGCTCCATCCTTTCTGGCACGGAGCACCATACGGGGGCGCAAATGGACTCCAGCCTGATTTTCTCCTCTGAAACTTCATTTCTTAAAGAGCGTGTTTTTTATTTTTTTGGGGGGGAATACACCATAGAAAGAAAAGCACGTTGAAAGCTGCTCGGATGTTCTGTTAATCTGGCGTAGCGAGAGAAATTCCCTATTCTCTGACTGACTCAGAGGCTCCACGTGACTCATGTTATTGCTTGCTGGTTCCCAGCGTTCTGCATAAGTGTATGGGACTGTGTGGAGTGTATTGTTGTAAAGAGATGGGGCCCACCTGCTCAGATGACCCTCTTGACATTGGCAGTGCCTTGACAGCAACATGCTGCAACCAGTCCTAACCTCTAGAGCAGTGATAGATTGTACCGGATTGTATGAACCCTGGGGTTGGCATACTCTACAAATTACTTCTCTGTTTTACTGCACTTAGTCTTACTGGTTGGCACATTTGCCTGCCCAAGCTTGGGCCCTGTGTTTAGCCAAGGACACTGGGGCCCTGTGTTTAGTGCCAGCCAGGGACACTGAGTCCCTGAGTTTAGTGCCAGCCAGGGACACTGAGTCCCTGTGTTTAGTGCCAGCCAGGGACACTGAGTCCCTGTGTTTAGTGCCAGCCAGGGACACTGGGGCCCTGTGTTTAGCCAAGGACACTGGGGCCCTGTGTTTAGTGCCAGCCAGGGGCACTGAGTCCCTGTGTTTAGTGCCAGCCAGGGATACTGGGGTCCTGTGTTTAGCCAAGGACACTGGGGCCCTGTGTTTAGTGCCAGCCAGGGACACTGGGGCCCTGTGTTTAGCCAAGGACACTGGGGCCCTGTGTTTAGTGCCAGCCAGGGACACTGGGGCACTGTTTTTAATTCCATCCAGGGACATGGTGGCCCTGTGTTTAATTCCAGCCAGGGACACGGGGGCCCTGTGTTTAGTGCCAGCCAGGCACTAGATTTGTTCACAGAGAGACAACATAGAAGAGCCAGGGCATTTCAGGGGTTCAAAGCTCTCCCCTACTCCATGACACTGCTCTTCCTGTCTGCTCTTTTGCTCTAGTCATTGTTTGGGCAGCTAAACTGCATTAACTGAATTGATTTTTTTTATTTTAACAGTTTAGAATGAATATATTTACTTTTTATGCGCTGTGAGGGATTAGCATGAAATGGCACAGGAACAAGGCAGGGATCTCAGTCCAAAAATCCCTCTTCAGGAGCCTTTGAAGTCAGGAACACAAAGATAAGTCCATTGGAAAGTTTCTGACTCTAAGGTTTATTCTTCGAAAGAGTGAAGCCTTCCATTGCAGGGGTACATGAAACTCGACATAGGCAATATCAAGCCTCAGCAGTGCTTCCCTGGCACACTGAGAGCCCCTCCAGTATTTGGGCATCTGCGTCCTCAGCCAGTAATGGTCTCCAGATAGCCCACCTACCCTTCCCCTAGCTGGACTACAGTGCCCCAATGAGCAGAACTCCACTGTCCTGCCTGTCTATACGTCTGTCTGGAGCCTTGTATCTTCACCAACACCACAGTCTGGTCTCATGATATACCCCCATCCATGACTTCTCCCTGCCCCTTCCATGGCCACATGTCACTGTACTTCCCCGCAGGTCTTTAATACCATTTATATTTTTTCTGGGCGCTCCCCCTTTATAAACACGATTGCTAAACGCTTCCTCTTTTCACAGCATAGTACCATACAAAAGAAGAAGTCAAGTAGTATGTTGGAATCGCGTACAAATGTATGCCAACCATGTTCTACTTGTGGAGCTCACACCATAGGGAGCCATTGTTCCCATCTGCGTCAAAAATGATTTCTACTCTTTGCAATTGTTCAGTGTTGCTTTTAGCAGCGTGACCGAGCTATTAAAACTCGCCTGTGTAGCTCTAGACCAGGGGAGGGCAGACTCTGGCTCTCCAGCTGTGGTGGAACTACAAATCCCATGAGGAATTGTAAATTTCTCACAGGCAGATGCATGATGCAATTTGTAGTTTCACCACAGCTGGGGGGGGGCTGGTGTTTGCCCGCCCCTGCTCTAGACTGATGATTTCGATTTTACTTGTAGAAAAACTTTTTATATATTTTTGGATATGCCCGAGTCTTTCTATGACTAGCCGTACAACCATCTTTTCTGTAATCAGCATCATTCAATCACAGGACATCGCCACGTGTTATAAATGTACCTTTTCTGAATCACCAACCCAAAATGTTTTCAATGGGCAACGCAGCACTATTAAAAAACCGAAAGCTGTGAAATGGATGTGGAGGGGAAGTCCAAGAAACTGCCTCTCTCTCTGGAACCTTTGAGCATTTGCTTCATAATCATTATCACCTTTTTCATATATCATGTGCTTTGTCTGCATGTACAGTTTAGTTGCTAAACCGCATTACCTGCTGCCAAGTGACTCATCACTCTCAATATCAGATCGGCCAGATGACACGATAAGAGTATAAAAGATGAAGCAGGAAGCGAAAAGAGGTTGACGGCTTTGCTGGTGAAGTTTCTGAGAATCCAGCAACACTCTTGCTTAGAATTTAAAGTGAACCGCACACACGGCGGCGGCGGCATCTTGTGTTCTGGCTACCTAGTAGGAATGGCGGCATCTACACTGTCTGCACTAGCATCTCCTTAGACTGGAGGTGGCGGATTGATACAGAATACAGGAGCCGATCTGTCAGATACAGGCGTGTTAGATGTACCTTTCAGGGCCGGTTCACACGACGTCTGGATTGTGTCCGGACCAGAACCGCGCGCTCCTGCACCCAAAATGCATCCCAATGTATCCCTCTGTGTTTTATGGGCTACAGATCTCACGTGCCCAGTCCATTCTGGTCCGGAAAGAGAAAATGCTGCATGTCACATTTTGTCCGGTCTGGATATGGTCCAGAAACGCACGAACGTGTCAAAAACGCAAAGAAAACACGCCAAAAACGCACCGCAGCTAACAAACTTTCTTTTTTTTAACTGGAACTCGTCAAAGACGCATAGCACCGCGTCTGCAGATCTGCTCCAGATCTGGTCCGGACATCGTGTGAACAAGCCCTCAGTCATACTGGACGGTTTACCATGACAATGCACACATGGAAGATCGGACCATAAATGCTTGCGTTTCCAACCTGGTGGTTTTAAACCTCCGAATATACATTCACAAAGTATATTTGCATTGTTTTAACTTTCCAAAAAGTTATCATTGAAGGGAATTTATCAAAATCTGGAGCAGCTGTCCACGGCAGCCAATCAGCTTCTCTCTATCATTTTCAAATCTTAACTGAACAAACTGAAGAGAGAAGCTGATTGGTTGCCATGCACAGCTGCTCCAGATTTTGTCTGCTTGGGCGTTGATAAATTCCCCCCGATGTGTTTGGCCGTTGTCGTGGTCCAGGCAATCCTTGCAGCTTAGTCAGGTTCGATAACCTCAATTTGTGTTTTCTTAATGGCACATTTCCCGGTGTTCTCCACACAAGTCACAACATACCAATGGATCCTTCCAGAAATCCTGTAACTCACAGTTACCTATCATCTGATAGTTCTAGTTGGGTTTCATCCCCACATGCAAGTGAATATATACCCCCCTCTTCACAAACCTACTCCCTCCTCCAGCCTACCTCGTCCTCCTGTGCTAGGTTGTGGCGCTGCTTCCTCTCCCCTTATGATATCTGATAGTTCTGCCTGCCAGTGTAATCAGCCCTAGATGAGTGCTCCCCTGCTGGACTACAGCACACCTCCCCTTACGTTATGGAGATGAGGAGGAGAGGCGTTCCATAGCCCTAATCCAGCACGTTATTAACCTGAGTTGCCTCACTCAATATGGCCGACGCTTGCTTGAATTTGGGGCTATATTGAATGGAGCAACTCTGATTAATAACGTGCTGGATTAGTGTGACCCTAGTTGATTATAATACTTTACTGCTGTGTGGTATGTGTATATGGAAATGCTGCCGGTGGCGCACACGCAGTAGAGCCTACTCACCCAAACCTCTTACTGGCAAGTAAACCGGAAGTGGCGTCGTTGGAGATCTCGAGGAGTTAGGCCCCATTCCCACTAAGCGATTTATCGCGAAAAGTCGCCGGCCAATGCTATTCAATGGAGCTGCCTTAGCTCCATGTCGCCCGTCGCTGTCGCTCCAGCAGGACCCTTTTTTTCTGCGGATTTTTTAATGGAGCCGGACGGTGAAGGTCTTGCTACCGTCGCTGGATCGTCGCCCCTAAAGTCGCTCTATCTTGGCCGCGCGGATCCGCTGCAAAGGGTATGTCGCTTAGTGTGAATGGGGCCCTAGAGTTTTCGACAGAACACCGGCATTCATTTTATAGATGCGTGGCGGCTTGGCTTCCTCCTACTGGAAACCAGAGCTGCCATTGATCGAGATGTCGGTTGTTTTCATCAAGCAAACGGCGTTGATAAAGTTCAGGCGCGACGAGAGCGAAAATTTAAAAAAAGACTTTGATTGTGCGGACAGCTGAAAAGACTGACATCATTGTTTTCATTTCATCAGAGAAAAATGGAAACAATTGAATAGTTCCAGTAACACCTCATTTGTTGCTTCACCTATGAGATAAGAGAAAACTGCGCTCTTGTGAAGGCTTAGCACCGGAATTTCAGAAACAGCCTCATTTCGGGATTATTCCACTCAGTTTTTGTCTTTTTCACACTCATACAGATCGCATGACGCAGTTTGTGGCTCCTGTCCGCCGGATAATGCAAGTGTTTAGCGTTTTACAGCTCTTTGCTTTGTCGCCAAACGTATTACTTCTCGGCCTATAGGGAGCTGGCGTTTTCAACACCCTCGTCAAGCGTAATTAGTTTAGTGAAACCACACTTTATGGGAACAGTTTCTGCCAGGGCTGAATTCCTGAGCCGCCTTCTTATTTCCAGCATCTCAAAATATCGAGTAAATTGGCATGACAAGCCAGACAGCTGGCATTTTCAGAAAAAGACGTCAGCAATGACCGTGTTCCTTTTTTATTTCAGCAGAGGTCTCTAGAAATAAGTGATTTGTCATGCAGCCATGGCCATAAAGAGACCCCCTCCACCTCTTCAACTCCTATACACCAGACATTCTGATCATGGGGCCCACTACAGTCACACATGAGCAGCCCTTTACCTAGATTTTAATGGGGGGGTGCTGTCTTAGGAAAACATACTCTCCATCAGGTGACACCAAAATGACTGACAGTCATTTTGGTGTCACCGCCTCTAAAAAGTCAGGAGAGAGGCAGCACCGGCAGCATACCTCATCCCGCCGTGTGAACGTCCCCTCCTTTCTCTGCCGGCGTCCATCTCTAAGGTGGCCGCCGGCAGGCGTCACTTAAATGACCGCGCACACGCGATGACGTCACGGCCGGGTGTCACCCGGTCTCCGCTCCCGGTGGCACGCGGCCCCCGGGACGCTCCTGCTCTCCATTTAAGTCTATGGTAGAGAGCTGCATGTGAGCAGTATGTTGGTCCCTAAAATGCATATAAAATAGTGACAGGCGCACACTAGATGGCTATTGCCGTAGATGGGGTGCAAAATCTGTAATCCTAACACACAGAGAATTTCCATCAGCACACCGCTTGCAAAAACTATTTGTCTTTAGATATCAGTGATAGAATCTCACCTACCATTGTATGGGGACCGCACAAAAGAAGACTTGAGAAAGGGGCCCCTGTTCAGTCTCTGAAATGGTTGGTGATATTCTCTCTCTGCAATTATTCTTTGACTTTGACAGCATGATGATTCTTATTTAATCTGCAAGCAAACGATCTCCATAAACCCGGGGAAGGCGGATGAGTCTGTATAGCAGAAGCTGCTTGTATAAGAAATCTGATCCCAGATGGAATGTTATGATATGTCAGCTGTACATTGTGTATAATGTATAAACGTATGAAGCTTGCACATGAATAACAGTATTCATTCCCTTTGTAGCACTCCCAGCAGTGAGTAACGTTTCTCTATTTTTGTGTTTTAGACGGACAGCAGATTTGGGAGAGCGAGGCAACAGTGGATAAAGACAAAAGTCAGCACGTAAGTTTATTCTAATGACGCAACTTTGAGAGAGACAACCTAATGTGCGGCGGAACATCACATCTCTAGGCATACTCCCCCCCTTTCATATGAGATCATCAGTAGTTTCTATGCAAAACACACACTCCTAGGGGCACCAAGCCTCTGGATTTCTTGTCACAAGTAGGGCTACTAGAGGGCCCCGATCTGCTCACCTTATCGGCATGTCCCCAGTGGAAGGCCCAGAGGTTTCTCATGCTGTAAATAGATAAACATTTCGCTTTTCAGCAACCTTAGGACCGCTGTGATTGGCAGGTAACTGCACAAGGACGCACTCTCTGACCATAAAGTGTACCACAAGTAGAGAGGTTTTTAATCTTATGCCGAAAGATAGAAAATCCATTGAAAGTGTTTACCAAGATCGATAACGTTATTACCGTACATACCACTGTGGTCCTGAATGCTTCCGCTCTCCTCCTTCATTTCAGAGCATGCTATTCGTGGAGGTCCCAGAATACCGCAGCAAGCACATCACCTCTCCGGTGAAAGTCAACTTCTATGTTATAAATGGCAAAAGGAAAAAAAGCCAGGCTCAGCACTTCACCTACCACCCAGGTAAGTACCTGACTTCCAGAATGCTTGATGGTCATAAGCACGCGTTGTATTTCACACATCAGAGGATGGTGGGCTTGTGAGAAATCTGGCATGGAAGCTGACACTGGCATATGGTCACATCGGTTTTAGGAGAGTTTTATTAAGAAAACATAACATTACACGACAGGTTGGGTACAAGGATACAATGTTAAATGACCTGAGATCATTACATACAAGAGCAGTATAGGCCTTATGCACCAATCAGTAAAATGCAATTATTTTTTTTGCCCTCAGGAGAGCAATTTTAATAGCAGTGAAGATATTAAGGTTCAGCTTTACAGCCCCAGAACTAACACGTGGGAGAGGTCACTTCCATCTTAGGATTCGGACACTGCTTTGTGCCAGAGGAACTCGTACACCAGACCAGCAGACATTTTTTAAGTTGAAGGAATAGTTACTGCATCAATTTTCTAGGAGAAAAGTGCTTCATGATACGTGTTGTGATTCACTGACTGATTTGATAGGTTTCATGTCAAGCCTACAACATGGCTGCCTCCACTTCACAAGGATGACATGTACCTCTTAAAGGGCAATGCACAACCTTTTCTGCAGTTTTGGTATACTTTCTTTGATCTACATAGAGTTCATGTGTAGGGCAATGAGCAAAGTCATATTTCCTCTTGCGTATCTGCAGGAAATCATACAAATGACTCGATTGTTGGGTGCTAGTTTGGTTTGTGAGTCACCCCTCCACTTATGCATATGGTGGTTTCCCATTGACCTGCTTTACTGTAGATTGCTGGTCATTAGGGTATCCCATCATGATTCACACTAGCTGTGAAATATGATGATTAATGAAACCCGTGACCCCCAAAGACGCCGCATGCATTGTAGTGGTATTTTCACCTTCGTGTGATTTGACGTCCAACTGTTTGACCCCTTTGTGTGGAATCCAATAATTATTCATGTAATCATTACCGGATGCCTACAGTAACAATGAACCAATGGCGGGTTAAAGGGGCTTTTCACTTTCAGCTAGGCAAAGGAACATCATCCCTTTCTAATGAACACAAATGTTCTGAACACTGAACTCCAGGCAGATATAAAATACATAATTTATTGTAGTTTTATATTCTGTATTAAATCATCAGATTTATTTTCAAATGCAACTATTATTATCCTACCTGGTAGGAGGAGAGAGATAACCTTATCAGTTTCTGCTGTTCTTTCAGTATCCAGTCACAGGCAGGGAAGTGACAAAGCTGTATTGCATACAGTATAGAAGGTCACCAGCTTGCTATCTGGCAGAGCTGTGTAAATCTCAGGACTGCCTGAACAAAATGTGCCAGTTTTTATCTGGTAAAAAAACCAATATATGTTTGCCTGGAGTCCGGCATTAACTTTGTTAAAGGAGAACGATGGGGTCACTGTTCTCCCCCATAGTTCTCTTAAGGGTCACAGGAGGACATAAACTAGCGTCCTCCCGTCACCCGAAGCTCAGTATATAGGGAGCTACAGCTTGCGGTATACTGGGACCGCCGCAGCCGGGACGGATCCCGACATTACTGTCAAGATCAGCCCAGCTGCGTGAGTGACAGCTCGCTCTGCCTATCTAGAGGCAGAGCCAGCTGTACCCACCCCCTCCCCAGTCCGTTCCGCCAGTCAGCGCTAGAGGATCGGACCGGGGAGGGGGGAATCCCTGCAGGGAGCCGTGAGTGACAGTCACTGTTCTCTGCAGGGAGATGATCGAGAAGCGAGCGAGCGCCGGTATGTGTTCGCTCAATTCCCGATCTATTGAGCTGACGTGTGACAGTTTCATTGTCACACGTCGGCTCGAACTATGAGGATGAGAGGAAATTACTCACCTCATAGTTCTCCTTTAACTTTGTAGCGCTCCTGGACCTATTGGATTTGGGCAGAGTGTTTTCATATGTCAACCATAGAGGCAGTGTTCCCTCTATAAAGAACAATATAGTCAATATTCAAGCAGGACGTGACCACAATCCAACAAAGACGTTTCCAAGCTGCATTCAGCAAAGTGCAATGGATATCGACTGTCTGGTTCACCACAGAGAGCGGTTGTCCCTACTTTTCATGTTTTACACATCATAATCCATTTTTCCATAAAAGCAGGAAGCTGGTCTTCTGGTATTTGCCTGATTGTTTCTAGAGATGTTGGCAGGTTGGATCTTGGATGTTCTTAACATTGTAGTCAAATGAGAATAGACATCCCTTTTCTTCATCAATGCTCGTTCTATGGAAATCATGTGAATGTACACCTGTGGCCATTTGAGCCTTGACTAGTTCTCGTCTGTCCATCTCAGAACAAGTCTTGTCTGTCCATCTCAGAACATGTCTTGTCTGTCCATCTCAGAACAAGTCTTGTCTGTCCATCTCAGAGCAAGTCTTGTCTGTCTATCTCAGAACAAGTCTTGTCTGTCCATCTCAGAACAAGTCTTGTCTGTCCATCTCAGAACATGTCTTGTCTGTCCATCTCAGAGCAAGTCTTGTCCGTCCATCTCAGAACAAGTCTTGTCCGTCCATCTCAGAGCAAGTCTTGTCTGTCCATCTCAGAGCAAGTCTTGTCTGTCCATCTCAGAACAAGTCTTGTCTGTCCATCTCAGAACAAGTCTTGTCTGTCCATCTCAGAACAAGTCTTGTCTGTCCATCTCAGAACATGTCTTGTCTGTCCATCTCAGAGCAAGTCTTGTCTGTCCATCTCAGAACAAGTCTTGTCTGTCCATCTCAGAGCAAGTCTTGTCTGTCCATCTCAGAACAAGTCTTGTCTGTCCATCTCAGAACAAGTCTTGTCTGTCCATCTCAGAACAAGTCTTGTCTGTCCATCTCAGAACATGTCTTGTCTGTCCATCTCAGAGCAAGTCTTGTCCGTCCATCTCAGAACAAGTCTTGTCCGTCCATCTCAGAGCAAGTCTTGTCTGTCCATCTCAGAGCAAGTCTTGTCTCTCCATCTCAGAGCAAGTCTTGTCTCTCCATCTCAGAGCAAGTCTTGTCTCTCCATCTCAGAGCAAGTCTTGTCTCTCCATCTCAGAGCAAGTCTTGTCTCTCCATCTCAGAGCAAGTCTTGTCTCTCCATCTCAGAGCAAGTCTTGTCTCTCCATCTCAGAGCAAGTCTTGTCTCTCCATCTCAGAGCAAGTCTTGTCTCTCCATCTCAGAGCAAGTCTTGTCTCTCCATCTCAGAGCAAGTCTTGTCTCTCCATCTCAGAGCAAGTCTTGTCTCTCCATCTCAGAGCAAGTCTTGTCTCTCCATCTCAGAGCAAGTCTTGTCTCTCCATCTCAGAGCAAGTCTTGTCTCTCCATCTCAGAGCAAGTCTTGTCTCTCCATCTCAGAGCAAGTCTTGTCTCTCCATCTCAGAGCAAGTCTTGTCTCTCCATCTCAGAGCAAGTCTTGTCTCTCCATCTCAGAGCAAGTCTTGTCTCTCCATCTCAGAGCAAGTCTTGTCTCTCCATCTCAGAGCAAGTCTTGTCTCTCCATCTCAGAGCAAGTCTTGTCTCTCCATCTCAGAGCAAGTCTTGTCTCTCCATCTCAGAGCAAGTCTTGTCTCTCCATCTCAGAGCAAGTCTTGTCTCTCCATCTCAGAGCAAGTCTTGTCTCTCCATCTCAGAGCAAGTCTTGTCTCTCCATCTCAGAGCAAGTCTTGTCTCTCCATCTCAGAGCAAGTCTTGTCTCTCCATCTCAGAGCAAGTCTTGTCTCTCCATCTCAGAGCAAGTCTTGTCTCTCCATCTCAGAGCAAGTCTTGTCTCTCCATCTCAGAGCAAGTCTTGTCTCTCCATCTCAGAGCAAGTCTTGTCTCTCCATCTCAGAGCAAGTCTTGTCTCTCCATCTCAGAGCAAGTCTTGTCTCTCCATCTCAGAGCAAGTCTTGTCTCTCCATCTCAGAGCAAGTCTTGTCTCTCCATCTCAGAGCAAGTCTTGTCTCTCCATCTCAGAGCAAGTCTTGTCCGTCCATCTCAGAGCAAGCCTTGTCTGTCCATCTCAGAGCAAGTCTTGCTGGACAGACCAGGACTAGTCAGGACTCAAGTTCTCTTGGAACTGGATGTTGCAAGAACTTTGTAGTCCCCAAGCAGAAGAAAGCCTGTTTCCCATTGCTGGAACTACCTATGCAGAGAACGCCATGTAGAATAAATTGACGTGTCCATGTTCTAGTATGCACAAATATGTCCTCTGTTATGGTATGCGGGCTCACTTCACTTAGAATTTCTTATTAGTGTTTTTAACACTGCAGGGTCATTTGAATCGCCCCCACCCACCATAGACAGCACTCAATGTGAGGAAGAAGATACTACAGCCACCAGATGTTCCCTAAAGTCCTAACATGAAATGTTTATTTTATTAGAATACTATGACAGTGTCTCTAGGTAGTTAGAGCATGTCCTGACCTTGTTATGTGCGTTGGAATGGTGTTAATTTGTGTCCAGTAGCTGACTATTCTATGTTACTGATGAGCTGTAGAAATTCCAGGACACAAGTAAAGATACTTTTCGAGCTCCAAGACTAGACTAGAGCAAAATTCTAAAGTTAGGAGGCCACTGTCATTTGTAAGGAGCACACGGAGCTCCTGGGATTTGTACATCTCTGTTTTAATGTATGATTTTGTTATTATAAATATATATAAGGGATGCACCGATACCAGTTTTTTCAAGTACAAGTACTGATACTTGCGCAAGTCCTCACAGATACAAGTACTGATACTTGCCTAAGTCCTCACCTAGTTTGCCTTGCAGTAGATACACCCCTGGATGCACTGATACCATTTTTGCAAGTACAAGTACTGAATGATACTTGTCTGAGTCCTCACAGATACAGGTACTGATACATTATTGTTTATTGTCATGTGACAGTTTTCCTAAAACAATACAGACTAATGATTTCAGGACAATGGTGGAGCACCAGGGCCATGTCCCAGCTGCAACTACTGCAACCCTGGTAGTTCTCATGAAATTGCCAAGTATCGGGATGGGTACTCGAAAGGTATCGGTGCATCCCTAGTATAAATGAAGGCTTGTGTTCCTTGGCGGTTTTTAGATTCCAGCAAGTTCCTCCTCCTTTGTTGGATTAAATACTGATAGACAATTTTTTTTTTTTTTACTTGTGTTTCAGTGCCATCCATTAAATCAGAACCTCTCGATGAATACAATTCTCCCATAGTGGTCAGCAGCGCACACAGCGCCCTGGGGTCTGTTTCACAGAGCTACTACTCCCAGCATCCAATGAGCAATGATTCTCCATCCTGCCTGGTGGCCAACTTGGTCTCTTGTCAGCAAGTACGACCCGGTCTTCCATCACCCGATTCTCGATATTCTCAACAGAGTCCATCAGCCGCTGCCTACCAGAGGAGCAAAAGTATGAGCCCCAGTCAACTAGGCTTTCATCAGCCTCCCCTGGTGGCCTCGCATATCGCTGTCCCCGATGTTCACAGATCAGTTCTCGTCCACGCTGGCTCTCCTGTCCATTCCGTGGCCAACTCGCAGCCATCTCCAGTCATTCATTTTTCTCCCATCAATCACCAGATGAGGTGTGGAAGCCACCAGGAGTTCCAGCACACAATGTGCTCCGACTTCGCTCCCAGTCTGCCGCGGCCCAGCCAGACCCAGAGATTAAGCCCCATTCCCTACCCAACGGTAATCCAGCAACAGTCCAGCGGCCACAGGCCTCCAAAAAGCATCCCTCCGGGAGCAGAGCAGAAGGAAACCGCACCTTCCGGGGTCACCGTGAAGCAGGAGCAGAACCTGGACCAGGCATATCTGGATGACGGTAAGACAAGATCCTAATGTTTTGTGGCATTAAATAACACATGTAGAAGTGAAGCCCAAAGAGGAAATCATAATTTGCATAATGTGACAGCCAATTAGATATAATAAGCAGAAATCTGATTGGTTACTGCACATTATCCCTGATCTATATACTGTGTATACTGTATACAACACACACAGCAACATAAGGACAACAGGTAAAAGTTTGTCAACTAGAGTTTATTATCTGAATCTAAACGATGATGTCTGTGATATTTATAACGAACATACGGAATCCCATTGATTGTTTTAGGCATCGCAGACAGTTCTTTGTTCAGGCTCACGGGTTCCAACTGCCTGTACACAACATTATATGAATACTCTACTGCCATTCCAGTTTAAAGGGACCCTGTCACATAGGTGACACCTCTGAACAAACCACGTACCTGTAAAGAAGTGGAATACTTACCTCTCCTGCTGCCCTAGCCACTGAACGCCATTCTGTTGCTGAGGAATGGTTCCCCCCCACAAGTTTACTGAAAAACTGGGGGGGTCGCTCTACTGCGGAACTCGCTGGTTATTCCTGCTGACCTCCACATCATTAGAGGACTCGGCAGTACTGTGGGGATCAGTGAAGGAGCCAGAGAACGCTACGGTGTGGACGGAGATCAACACTCCCCAAAGTATGTGGACCTCAGGAAATGATTTCTCAGCATCGGAACAGTGTTCAGCAACATGGGCGGCGGGAGAGGGAAGCGTCCTGTTTCTTTTTACAGGCCCATGCTTTGTTTATACGTTTCACTTCGGTGACAGGTTCACTTTAAATATATCGTACTGATTACACAAAAGTCCTGCAGTGACAATATGCTTTCATTCTGTTTTATAAGTATCAGGCAGCCAAGGTTTGTATATGATGAAATGTATACATACGCCCAGCTTCTGTCGCATAGTTTAGCTTTGGCTCTGTGTCTCTTACCACTTGCTGGATGTATCAAGTAGGACAGGCCGGGGTCTGTAATTTCACAGCATCGCGGAAGCCGCCATCTTGCCTCTCTCGGGGCCTGATCTTCCTCTGGAACATTTAAGACAACATTGATTTGTAATGCTTGTAGCCTGAAAACTTCACACTGCATTTTCCATGTTACATGCTGGCACGTCATCTGAAGCAGATGGATCATTCTGATGGGCTGCGGCAAGTGGCTTCCAGTTATTTATGTGAGGATTTTCTATTATTGCGGTGTGTTATTGCACAGTCAGGCTGTCATTAAATCGTCCATAAACTGAAGATACATCCTTAGCGGGATAACTGTTACATACTATGTTCTGGCACTGGTAGGAGGAAGGAGGAAATAATTCCCCCGGGATTTACAGACAGTTTTATCCTGTCAGTCAAACAGCCGAATGAGTTTCCTGGGGATCGGCTGCTCAACTAGCGTTTTTGCTAATTAAAGGAGACCCCCACATCAAAATGCAAGGTCCGCTTCTTTAATAGACCCCTGGCCCCCCACCCCACACCACCAACAGGCATACATATGTGGATAGTATCAAAACAATAAGAGACACATCCCCCTTCATCTTGTCTTAGTTCAGCAGATCTGATCCAGAAGCAAAAATACTCCAGCACTTCATATGTCAGATATGACAGGGATCAACTATTTCCTGGTGCCAGGTTGCCATGGTGACTAGAAATTGTGTTCTGGCACCTGGACTTTTGTCAGCCCGTTCACGGTCCCCCGCTGCTGCATCAGCTCTGCTCCTCTATTCTCCTTCCCGTTGGGAGTCCGCTGCATTCTGCGGTCTGTGTCCCCTTCCATCCCCGCTGTTCTCCCTGTCTGTTTCAGCAGAGGCAGCAGGGATCAGAGGGGAGACAGACCTCTGCAGCCGGCACCCAGCAGGTAGGAGAGACCACTGTAAGCTGCTGTGACTCTGCATTCCCCCCTGCCCCTGCTGCACCCCCCATGCCCCCTTTTCGGATCAACTGCCTGCAGTAGAAAGCCAGTAACACGTTTTACATCCTGCTATTGGCTATTTTATAATGATGCACCGATACTCGTACTCTCCATAATGGTCCCGGTGTTTATCCCCATACCGGAACTTCCGGTATCAGGAAGCCGGCTCCCTGCTCCCTCATCAGCAGGGAGCATGGAGCTGGCTACCCAGCCAATCAGGAAGCCAGGGGGTGAGTCATTACCCGCCCCCCGGCTTCTTGATTGGCCAGCTTCCCAACAACCAATCAGGAAGCCGGGCAGCGAGTCATTACCCGTCCCCCGGCTTCCTGATTGGCCAGAAAGACGGCTCCATGCTCCTGGTGACGAGGGAGCATGGAGGCAGCTTCCCGGCTAATCGGGAAGGCGTCTTTTTTAATGGGACTTCCGGTATCGGTACCAAACAAAAAATACTCGTACTCGATACTGAAAAACTATTCAGTATTCAATACTATTTGAAATTGCAGTAGCCAATAGCAGGCTGGCTATTGCACCTGCCTGCTGTCAATCTGCAGAGGAGGACCTAAGGGAGAACTTTTGATCGACTTTTACTGATACCTCTATATGCTTGGTGCCCCGGGGGTTGGCCTCGATGTTCATAGTAGCTGCCGCCCCAGCTTAAGGAACTGACACAACATTACTAACAGGTTATAATAAGAGATGGAAACTGCCGGACTATATAGAAGAGTATTTCTGTAGTCTGGAGCTGATTACATATTGAGTATCCTCTGTAAACAGTCCTGTGTACACCCCATACGTCTGCAGGTTAGCACATCGGACAGTCGTCCTCTCCACCTTCTCGCCATTAATAAACACTGTTCATGGTTTGGGGAAGTGAAACTGCGCGGATCAGGCAGGGTTCTGTGTCTTGTTATTCTCAATCACTCAAAGCAGTCCCTACACCTAAAAGACAAGACAGGTACTCCTGATTCTCAGCCTAACAATTGTCTGGGATCTTATTACACCACAACGGATCTTTGATCTCATTTACTCCGAATACAACTGTCATTAGGAGCCCCTAACAAGTAATGGGTCTTCTTTAAAGGGTTTTCCTCATTTATTCCTCCCTCTGCGCTTGCCTCATGTCTCTTTTCCTTGTTTGCACATTTCTTGCATGTTGGTCATCTAAAGCAGATCAGTGCCTCTCCTGCCCCCAATAATACCTAACAGCAGCAGTCTCCATTATTATGGCAATGGACAGAGTCAAAGCTGCTGATAATAATACAAACAGATCCCTGGTATGTAATTCATCACGTGAATACAAGCTTGCTGTGCTTACATGGTGTACGCAGAGTATACCACAACAACCTAAAAAACCATATCATTAATACCAGAGCTGTGTAACTGTACAAAGCAATCAAAGGGTTCATGCTGCAGCGTCTTATCCATCTGATCTATTTCAATACAGATAAGGACACACACAGCTGCAGGCCACATATTATGAAGGCGGCACATTGACTGGTACACTGTTGTCTCTTTGTTGTGGCCCCGCAGGCCCCATCATAACCACTTCTGATGTAGGCTGTACAGTGCCCGGGCCTGTGTTCTTTCAGAAGGCTTTTGGCATCTCTCTTGACCATGGGAACAGGGCATTGTGCTGGCAATTCTTTGCAGTCTCCTTGCTTGTAGATTTCTCTGGTAATGGAGAAGAGAAGGAAATTAGAACCCCGAGGACTTCTGCAGGGTAGATACATATATAAATATACAGTATATGGCATTTAGAGTAATGTTTTCTGTGATATTTTCTCCATCTCTTGCAGATTTCACTTTCCCATAATTGACACTATTTTATGGTCCTACTGAGAACGTAAATAAAGTGTCTCATCGTATCAGTGCCATCTCGGTATGACCGTTGCCTTCTGCTGGCTCATGGATTGGACAGAGGTGACCACATCCGTCTGCTGCTTCTTTGTGTTCTGACCCCGTGACCCTGACTAAGCTGTGCCATACTACAGTGGAGGTCATAGACACGGTTGTACTGTCTGGCAGAGGTACCTGATGCACAGAATTACAAACCCATTGGCAGGCCCAACAGTTCCCATCTATGTAATATATTACCCTGATTGCCTGGGGTTTACCTGAGATCCCCAGACCAAGTGTAGATCAGTGACACATTATTCTTCCAGTGTGGAAATCACAAATTACGTCATGTGCAACGCATTGAAGGTGTTAGGGTTTCTATATGAGGCTGATAGGCCATCCTTGCTGTATGGTCTTTATATAGTATCGGGGGGGATTTATAAAAACTGGAGCAGATAGAATCTGGTGTAGTTGCCTGTGGCAACCAATCGGCTTCTCTCTTTGTTTTTCCAAGCTTAACTGAACTGAAGAGAGAAGATCTCTGTCTGCCCCAGTTTTCATACATTTGCCCCAATGTACCCATCAGCGGTTCAGTCCTGCCGGGGTATAGATCTCTTCTAATTAGGGATTTGATATAATACCAGGGTCAGCAGGGTCTTCTCACAGGAGGGGAAGGTGACTTTTCTTTTCCCTTCTTGGAGGTTTCCACTCATACTCTGCATGTTCCCTCTACACGGGATCTCACCGTGCCGCCATCTTGGATTACATCACGCCCCTCATTGCTTCTTTCTACACTTCCTGTTCTTAGCGGGACATTCGATCCCATAGAATGAACTTCAGATCGAGCCGCGTGTTTTCCACAACTTTACCCCGGCACTGGCCGAACCTTAGAACTGCCAATATGGAGCCAGTTAAGCGCAATAGAAATGTGTGATGGCTGTAGAGATAGTTGATGGCCCCGAGTCATGTCTGCTCCGTAACATTCCAGCAGATTATAAAAGTCCCTTTCTTCTGAAAATAAAACTAAGGCAGGGCTGTTGTATAATGACTCGATCTGTGTTCTGCGGCCCCCAGTTATTTGGCGTGTCTGTACTGTGCTACACTTCTGTTTCTGGAAGAGTGAATGTTGACTCTCCTAGTGCTTTATGGACGTAGGATGTGGGCTGGGATCGCCGTGCCTTACGAGCTTCACCTGTGGGGTCCCCGATGGTGACATGCAAGAACAAGTGTCTGAAGAAGAACTTGCTCCATACCCGCTAGTCACATTCCTCCCGTCATATTCAGTAGCGTCTGATTAGTTTAATTGGACAACAAAGATCGTTCATTCAGAAAATGGGAATAAAAGCTGCCATTTAATGTGTGTGTCCAGCCCAAAGTGTTTTCTTAGCTTTGGACAGACCAGGGAGAGGCAGCCTCAGCACTCCAGCTCTTGTGGAACTACAAGTCCCATGAGGCATAAATACAGGTTATGTCTCAACCCCTAGACTTAACAAGGACTAGAGGCCACCACCTAAAATTAGTGGAGAAAAGATTTATCCACAAGGGGCGTAGGGGCGTCTTTTCTGACAAGACCCTTGACAGCCACAAGCATGACCCGCAGAGGCAAAGGCATGATGGGATTTGTGGTTCCCGCACAGCTGGAGTGCTGAGGTTATCTACCCTTGGGATAGAGTGAGGAAGAGTTTGAACTGTTTCTGATTTGTATTGCTATGTGGGGCCTGTTGTAGATTTATCCTCACTTCCTGTCCTGCTGACAAATTTGACTAGACAGGAAGTGAAGAAAACAGCAGCAGAGCCAGAAATAAAAAAATGTCTGTCTCTAGTAGAGTAGAAGAAGCCTCGAACCACTGTCAGAGTTTTATTTCTGTCTGTGTCCCTGATGCAGATCTTCTTCCTGTCAGCAGGACAGGAAGTGAGATAAATCTCTGTGACTAAGCCCTGGATGGAAGTGAATACCCAGCAGGGGCTCTAGTCCTTCTCTACTCTATCCAAATGGGGAAAAAATAGGTTTTGGTTGGGACAGAGGAAGTACCCGAAACTCCTTCCTTTCTATATAAGGACTTATTATTCATTATGAATGGAGTACTATTATATGACTAAGTATAAGTCTGTTTAAAGGGTAATTCCTCTTTCTCAGGTGAATTTGAGAAAATGGAATTACCCCCTCCAATCGACCCCCCCACCCCACATACTTACCTGGTGAACGCTCCTTCCCCTCACCCGGTGTACTATCCATACTCCGTGCATGGCAGCGCAGCCCTACGCTCTGTATTTTGCTCACAAATGGCTGAGCAGCACTTCTCATTGGTCAGCACGGTCAGGTGACCACACTGACCAACGAGTGCTCGCCATTTTCCAGTTTATTTCACATAAAACTCGGTAATTTCATCAAACGGCAAAATTTTGTAGAAGATAATTCAAGAAACTAAACAAGCCGACCTCTAACACAAAGCGACGGGCCGTATGATTGTTGGTTACTAGGGGCCAATTGGGCATTTGGGGTTGTTGTGTTTCTGTAGTTTGGCTGATTTCGGAGATTGATCGTTTTCATTGTTCATAACAAATGGGCCCCGAGAGTTTCATGGGACTAAAATGTGCCGTCCTGGATCTCCAGATCTTGCCAGTGTTTAAACAAACGTATTCCAGAATAAATCAGAAACAGTGTTGTGTTGGCGCTGGGGATACGCTGAGCCCCGGCATCTTTGGCTGCTTATGGTTTGAGTGTAGTGCCTAAGGGTTGGTTTCAGATCCGGAATTTCCTGTGTAGACAACCCACCAAGAATGACTTGTGTAATGGTCTCGTCGTGCTACTCAGACTATTTTTAACCCTGAATGCCGTTTAATCCAAATCTGACCCATTCCACGCATAACTCCAAAAATGGACCGGACAAAATGATTGGCACCTTCTGCAAATTGCAAGAAATAATTGCATATCAAGTTTGTGATGCTCCTGCAATTTGCAATTAAACTCCACGGTATCAATGAACAGGTGCTGACAATATAGAAATTCCACCGGCAACCTGCTAAAATGGTGAAAAACTGACTCAACCAACGCAAACAAAAGAAATAAACGTTTGTAATTGCACCAACTTTGCAATTTTGGCGCATTATCTGACAGAAATGCAGGGGTGCCAATATTTTTAGCCATGCCTGTATGTATGTATCTATACAGTATACATATATATATACTTGCTCCCCACTGTGGTTTTCAAAGCTACAGGGCGATAAAAAAACATTTATTTTATTACCAAGAAGCTGACTTGTAACAAAACCCACAATGGGGATTAATACAACATTTGTATTTGTCTTGTATAAATTTGTAACATTTTGGTGAGCTGACACGCTTGACATTTTTCACACCTTCAAATGTTGAAGAAGCCTTGGGCTTTGCGGTTTGATGGTATGAGAGGAAAATCTGCTGTTCACACACAGTCCCAGGCTGAGGGCAATGAGGTTTAACTATTAGCCCTCCATTAACAAGCGCTCCCCCTAATAGGAGGGGGGGGCTGTCATATGATCGGCCCATTATGGAATCCAAACTGTTAAGCTCTGGCGTGGTAACAGAGGACATTGCCATTCTCTGGCACGCAGCTAAGAACACTTGAAAAAAAAAATGTCTACTATGAAATTTCTTATTTTTCGTGGTTTCCGGGTACATTTCAAACACCAGCATCGGCCATCAGTGGAAAAAGCGCGCGGTTCACTTCAACAATCTGCCCAACTGATATTTCCTTCGTTGTGTTCATTTGTTACAGGGATTTGTGCTTCCCCCCCAAACAGATTCTGATATATGAGAAATAGATAATCCACGCTTCTGGAAAGGAGACTAAAGTGGAAATGTATAATAAATTAAGACCTAAAGCAGCTCTAAAAAGAGGATAGAAGAATCCTATCAACAGTCGAGAAAAATATATATCTTTTATAAAATATATATTTTTCTCAGATTCTGATATATACTGTATATAGGAAGTGAGGGAACTGTATAGCCAAACAGATTCTGATTATATATATATATATACACTGAGTGGCCAGATTATTATGACCACCCCATCAGTACTTCGTTGGGCCACCTTTTGCCTTCAATACTGCGGCGATTCTTCTTGGCATTGACTCCACGAGATGGGGAAAGGCGATGCGAGGAATCTGAAGCCATGCCTGATGAATAGCACTGTCCAGTTCTGTGAGATTTGATGGTTGTGGAACCAGCCGCCTGATTGGCTCTTTCAACTTCGTCCCAAAAATGCTGCAATTGGATTGAGATCTGGTGATTGTGGGGGCCACCTAAGCAAGGTAAAGTCTCCCTCGTGTTCTTGAAACCACTCCTGCACAGTACATGCAGCGTGGCATGGCGCATTGTCTTGTTGGAAGAAGCCATCTCCATTGGGATACGCCGTCAACATGATGGGATGAACTTGATCAACAACGATACTTTGGTATGTTGTGCTATTCAGACGTTGTTCCACGCGAATTAAAGGGTCCAAATCATGCCATGAAAACACGCTCCGAACCATAACACTGCCCCCACCAGCTTGAAGGGTTGTACTCATGCATATGGGGTGCATGCTTTTATGCCGCCAAATTTTCACTCTGTCATCTGCATGATGCAACTGGAAACGTGATTCATCGGACCACATGACCTCCAATGCTCGACTGTCCAATCCTTGTGTTCCTGTGCCAATTGGAGATGTTTTATCTTGTTAACTGCAGACAGCAAAGGTGTTGGAACCGGCCTTCGGCTTCCATATCCCATACGATGCAGTGTACGGCGAACAGTGCGTTCAGAGATCATTTGAGAGGATCCCTAATTAAGATCTGCAGTCATTTGATGTACTGTTGCCCTTCTGTTGTCTTGTACCAGTCTTGCCCCTCCCCCGTTCTGCCCTAACATTGACTAGTCGCTGACGGCCACAATTCACACGTTCAGACCCAGATTTTCGGCTGACAGTCCGGTCTTTAAACACTTTAACAACAGCTGCTCTTCAACATGTAATGAATTCTGCTGTTTTGCTGATACTCGCTCCATGGCTCCGAGCGCCAACAATCATCCCGCGTTCAAAGGCTGTTAAATCGCGTTGTTTCCCCGTATCTTCAGAAACAAATCACTTCTACTGTCGTGGTAACCAACCTGCTTCCCTATTTATAATGGTCTGGCCCTCTAGCAACTTCAGCGCCAAATTATAGCTAATTTGCCTACAAACGTCAGGTGGTCATAATAATCTGGCCACTCAGTGTATATCTATCTATATATAGAGAGAGAGAGAGAGAGAGAGAGAGCGAGAGAGAGAGAGCGAGAGAGAGAGAGCGAGAGAGAGAGATGGCAGTGAGGGAGATGGCAGTGAGGGAGATGGCAGTGAGGGAGCTGTGTAGCCAAACATATTCTGATGTATACTGTATATAGGAAGTGATGGAACTGTGTAGCCAAACAGATTCTGATGTATACTGTATATAGGAAGTGATGGAACTGTGTAGCCAAATATATATATAAATGGCAGTGGAAGTGATGGAACCGTGCAGCCAAACTGGTGTGTCAATCAATGCTATGGAAGCCATTTATATCAGAGAGTGGATATCGCTGCCCACTGGACACCGGAGTATTACTCTATACTGCAGCCTGTATTTTACTTTCCATTCATAAAATGCAGGCGGCTTTGTATCCCATGGAGAACACCATGATTGGAGGACAGGCCAGTCACATGACTTGGACAGGTCACATCACTGGCTTTTTCTATTTATTTTCCTGTTCATTAGCAGAGTGCTTGCTATAGGTTCCTGATGGGGGTCCAGGCACATCACCTATACATGGGGATCTATAAATTGTGGGCACCCACACTATTCATATCAGAACTAACCCTTCCTTCACCACCATCTACTGACCAATGGGGACCCATAATGAACACTTGAATAAGGGGGGTCATTTTTTCAGAGCAGATGGGTCTTTGTGTCAAGTCTGGCAGAAGGCCATTCATAGCTGAGGAACCCTCCAGGTCCATAGAATGCTGGCTAAGTATTAACAAACATTTGCAGGGTTCTTGTTTGATCACTGTAGATTATTATTGTGTCTCTGCTCCTCTGAGTAGATGTATCCCCAATAATCTTATATGTTGCTCTTAGCTGTCAGGTTGGACGGGAGATGAATGTTTATATTCCTCAGTATTATAAATGATCATTGGAGCTTTCGGTATGTTGATTTGTGGCACAGCAGGCCTGCTTGGCGTGCATGCTGCACGTTTCAGTATAACATTACTTGGCTGTGTTTAGTCAGCAGCAGAACTTTTTTTTATTATTTAGAGAAGACAAGCGATGAAATACAGACTGGAACGTTCCAGAAATGAAAGCTGGAGCCATCTGTAGACCTGGAAACGGTTCTGGGTACTGAAAAGCTTGGCGTTGTCCTCTCTCCTCCCGCTAGAGATATAGCTGATGCCCGTCTGTATACAACATATACGTCTGCCCTTGGCATGCTGCGCCACTCTATGTATGTACAAAGAAGGTCAGGAGCACCCAATGGTGGCACCAACACCAACCACTTAGACTCTCCCAGCCACCCTAATGGGGACACTGAAGTCCATATTACTATGACAGAGGGTCCAACTCCCCAAATGCAGAACAGTTTTGTCTTTTAAGCTTCAGAATAATGGCTTCCATGAGAAGTCACGTCCATAAAACATTGCTGGGTGTAGTCCTACAGGAGGTAGAAATGTGATGTGTACCCCGAACATAAGAAATGTTTGTTTATAGAGCGATGCCAGAGGAAAGGAGTGGGGAATCGGATACACTTGTAGGCCGCTGGAAAGGTATTTTGAGGTAACAAGCGGATTGTAGTTTACAGTCACACCTCAGTGTCAAGTAGTGTTCTCTATATGTGAAAGCCGGGAGGAAGGAAACCCATGACAGCCTCTTCCTGCTCCGAAAATCTGATTTCTACATCAAGGTTTCGAGCTGAAGATGAAGCGGATAAGTATATTATGTGTCTGTATCCGGACATGTCCTCTGATCCTGCGCACACAGCCTGAGGACTCCGTGCAGTGGGATGATTATTCTTCATGTGGTTCATCAGAATGATGCCAGTAAAGTCCGGAGGGATATTCTAGTATCGGTGTGTGGCAGTCCGCTCCTCAGGACTCATCTTGGTGGCTGCTTTTCCATGTGGAAAGTTACAAGGACAGCATACCAAGATACAGCGCTCGATCTGGGGGGTTCTATGAAGTATAATACTGAATGTACTTGCTCAGTTGAGCGGCTTCAGGAGCATACGTACCGGGGTGTCCGACCGATAGGTGAGTCAAACAGAAACAGGGAGGGAGAAGCGCTGCAAACCAAGTGGGAGAGCAGGGTGATGTTGTGGGAAGTGAGGGCTGGGAAAATTGAGGGCGAGTTGTGATTCCCGACCTTCAGTGGTGGATCCAATTTCTCCAGAATGACCCAGAAAACATAAATGTGTGATATGGAGATGAGTAAATTTGTGTGAAAAATAACTCAAAACAAATCGCAACACTCCTTACCTAAGGGTAAGTTACTACATTTGTTTTGAGTTATTTTTCACACAAATTTACTCATCTCCATATCACACATTTATGTTTTCTGGGTCATTCTGGAGAAATTGGATCCACCACTGAAGGTCGGGAATCACAACTCGCCCTCAATTTTCCCAGCCCTCACTTCCCACAACATCACCCTGCTCTCCCACTTGGTTTGCAGCGCTTCTCCCTCCCTGTTTCTGTTTGCTTTTCCATGTGAATGCATGCAGCTGCGTCCCAATGGAAAAATGCAACGTTTGACAATAACGGGGTGCGTTCGACCTGCATTTCTAAGGACATCGGGCATCCTAAGAAATACAAAGCAGGACAAAGGCAGCACTGAAGAGGTCCTACTATATAATTATAGTTTCCCAAATGATCATTAGCGGTCCTTCATATGACCAATATACATGACATAGTTACATAGTGTTTGAGGTTGGATAAAGACACGGGTCCATTGAGCATTCGACCTTTGAACCTGGTTAGTACTTGTTGTAGGTGGGCAGCGATGGTGCGCCGAGTTTTATTAGGTGCCAACCTGGTCACAAGACTTCACCTTCTTTGTCATAGAGTTGGTGGATGGAGCTGCTGATGACACATTTTCCTAATTGTTGTTGTTGTTGTGTAGATTCATGGCAGCAAGTTACCCCGTGACGATGTTTTATTGGTGTCTGTGTCCCCGCTGGGGGGGTTTCCCCTTCTGTTTATTCGGGGTGACCATTGTCATAGAGAAGGTAAGTGAGAGAAAATCCAGAACTTTATAGGTGTCACTGCAGCAAGGTGAGAGGGTGGAAATGATCCGATGGGGACAAATGTACAAGATAGAAATTTCTCTCACTTTGGAGAGAATTCCTCTTATTTCCTGTTGCTTCTCTAGGACAGGAAGTGAAGAGAAATCTCCTCCAACAGGACCCAGGCAGCCAAAAATAACCTGATCTGGGTTACAGACCTTCCCTACTCTATCCATGACATAGAAAAATGAAATACATACAGTTGTTGTGTTCAGAAATTCTCTATGATTGGTAGAGCAATGTGTCTGTCTGCTGGAAAATAATATTACTAGACGCAATGTTAGGAGAATGTAGCTGGCTGTCTGCCATTCCTAGCACCAATCCTGACTGATAAATAATGTGTATTGAGTCATGGCGTTGTGCTGCGCTGTGTCATGGCGTTGTGCTGCGCTGTGTCATGGCGCTCTGCTGCGCTGTGTCATGGCGTTGTGCTGCGCTGTGTCATGGCGTTACCCCCATTCTCTCCTTTCTCCCCCCCTTCCCTTCTCCTGTTCCTCCCGGCACTACTCCCCC
>NW_017307260.1:9086-9429 GCF_000935625.1 Nanorana parkeri | reverse complement strand
CACCCTTTCTCCCCTCCCAGCCCTCCACGCACACCCATGCTATGACAGTGTCTCATGGAGCTCTTCCTGCACATAACATATGACAGTGATGAAGCTTTGCTATGGTAGATGCAGCTGTATCCAGGGAGTCCCCCGTCTGTGGCACCCACACAAAAATGCCCTGGCACCGGGACAAAGCAGGAAACGAATTGTCTTCACACAACATTGCGCTCGGCTGCTCTGCCTGGATATACACAATTTGTTATGACAGCAAAACAAGTTCTATGGAAACCATTGTAAAAGTGTGAGGCGGGAGAGCCGGGGAAGCCTTTCTTCCTTTGTTGTATTTGGCTTTCTCTGTCTT
>NW_017307260.1:7474-8950 GCF_000935625.1 Nanorana parkeri | reverse complement strand
CAGCATGCCAACCTGGCACAAGGTGGCCTCTTTTCCAGCTTCTCCCTTCCAAACATGTCGAGTCTCCTAAAGATAGTCCTGTCAGTGGCTGCGAGGCCTGGAAAATGTGAGACACGGAGGACGGATTACAGGCCGTGGAAGCGGCTTCCCTCTATAAACAGCTGCTAACAAACTCCGACAATATGTGTGAACTTCATCTGCCGGGAGCCGGGCCCTCGCTAGCCGCTGGGTAGGGCTCCCAGCACCCACCTTTAACCCTTCCCTGGCCAAACACACTGAACATTCCACTGCTGATATTGAGATCAGAATGTTCTGTCTTCTTTCATGTAACCACGATGCTTTCTATTGATTTCCACCATGCATGCCTATGGAGTTCAGGTTGTCTGCAGCATTAGAAACATGCAACCTCGGCACTACAAATCCCATGAGGCATTGCAAGACTCCCAGAGACAAAGGCATGATGGTATTTGTAGTTTTGCCATAGCGTGAGTGCTGAGGTTACCGACCCCCGGTCTATAAGAAATGGCGTGTAAGCTGGAACAACATTCTTTGGCTAGGAACACATTTGTTGCATAGTTAAAGTGTCATTGTCACCGGCCTATTCAGTGCCCCCTAATAGCCCATCTCCCCAGCAAGGTATGTGTACCTACCCACGCTCCCATCTACAGGAGTACCCATGAGGAAATTCCAATATTGGGGCTTACTATGGTGAATGACGTCACTGCCCCCCATGTGACAGTGTTTGGGCCTGGCGATTGGCCACTCGGGTCTGAGCACTGTCAGATGGAGGGGGTCAGACGCCGTATCCAAAAGACCAACTACATTAGAGCAATGGAGCAAGGCAGTGAGGGAGTGCTGATGGGTCATTGTACCTGGCTGGGAGGATGATCAGGAGGACCTGAAATGGGTAAATGCCGGAGCCCGACTTATCTGCTGGTAATGTGAGCAGGATGAGCTGAGTGGGTCTGGAGCTGTCATCCTTGTGCTTACTCTCCTATTCAGTGACTCGCTGACCCAGAACACGCATGTTCATAGGAGGCCGGGAGCAGATCACAGGATCATATTTGTTACCCAACAGCTTCATGATTACATCTTATTAGAGTTTCCTACATGTGCTCTGTACAGCACTGCGGTATAGGTCAGAGCTATATAAATGTATAATAATAGTGTGTAACTGTGGAGGACATTAGAGTGTAAGCTCATCTGTACAGAGACTGATGTGCCTGTGGAGGACATTAGAGTGTAAGCTCCTCTGTACAGAGACTGATGTGCCTGTGGAGGACATTAGAGTGTAAGCTCCTCTGTACAGAGACTGATGTGACTGTGGGGGGGACATTAGAGTGTAAGCTCCTCTGTACAGAGACTGATGTGACTGTGGGGGGACATTAGAGTGTAAGCTCCTCTATATAGAGACTGATGTGACTGTGGGGGGAGGGGACATTAGAGTGTAAGCTCCTCTGTACAGAGACTGATGTG
>NW_017307260.1:441-5658 GCF_000935625.1 Nanorana parkeri | reverse complement strand
TTCCTGCACATAACATATGACAGTGATGAAGCTTTGCTATGGTAGATGCAGCTGTATCCAGGGAGTCCCCCGTCTGTGGCACCCACACAAAAATGCCCTGGCACCGGGACAAAGCAGGAAACGAATTGTCTTCACACAACATTGCGCTCGGCTGCTCTGCCTGGATATACACAATTTGTTATTGGTGGTGGAATTGGGAGAACCTCCTTATTTTCCACATCACGCAGCATGCCAACCTGGCACAAGGTGGCCTCTTTTCCAGCTTCTCCCTTCCAAACATGTCGAGTCTCCTAAAGATAGTCCTGTCAGTGGCTGCGAGGCCTGGAAAATGTGAGACACGGAGGACGGATTACAGGCCGTGGAAGCGGCTTCCCTCTATAAACAGCTGCTAACAAACTCCGACAATATGTGTGAACTTCATCTGCCGGGAGCCGGGCCCTCGCTAGCCGCTGGGTAGGGCTCCCAGCACCCACCTTTAACCCTTCCCTGGCCAAACACACTGAACATTCCACTGCTGATATTGAGATCAGAATGTTCTGTCTTCTTTCATGTAACCACGATGCTTTCTATTGATTTCCACCATGCATGCCTATGGAGTTCAGGTTGTCTGCAGCATTAGAAACATGCAACCTCGGCACTACAAATCCCATGAGGCATTGCAAGACTCCCAGAGACAAAGGCATGATGGTATTTGTAGTTTTGCCATAGCGTGAGTGCTGAGGTTACCGACCCCCGGTCTATAAGAAATGGCGTGTAAGCTGGAACAACATTCTTTGGCTAGGAACACATTTGTTGCATAGTTAAAGTGTCATTGTCACCGGCCTATTCAGTGCCCCCTAATAGCCCATCTCCCCAGCAAGGTATGTGTACCTACCCACGCTCCCATCTACAGGAGTACCCATGAGGAAATTCCAATATTGGGGCTTACTATGGTGAATGACGTCACTGCCCCCCATGTGACAGTGTTTGGGCCTGGCGATTGGCCACTCGGGTCTGAGCACTGTCAGATGGAGGGGGTCAGACGCCGTATCCAAAAGACCAACTACATTAGAGCAATGGAGCAAGGCAGTGAGGGAGTGCTGATGGGTCATTGTACCTGGCTGGGAGGATGATCAGGAGGACCTGAAATGGGTAAATGCCGGAGCCCGACTTATCTGCTGGTAATGTGAGCAGGATGAGCTGAGTGGGTCTGGAGCTGTCATCCTTGTGCTTACTCTCCTATTCAGTGACTCGCTGACCCAGAACACGCATGTTCATAGGAGGCCGGGAGCAGATCACAGGATCATATTTGTTACCCAACAGCTTCATGATTACATCTTATTAGAGTTTCCTACATGTGCTCTGTACAGCACTGCGGTATAGGTCAGAGCTATATAAATGTATAATAATAGTGTGTAACTGTGGAGGACATTAGAGTGTAAGCTCCTCTGTACAGAGACTGATGTGACTGTGGGGGAGGGGACATTAGAGTGGCAGCTCCTCTGTACAGAGACTGATGTGACTGTGGGGGAGGGGACATTAGAGTGGCAGCTCCTCTGTACAGAGACTGATGTGACTGTGGGGGAGGGGACATTAGAGTGGCAGCTCCTCTGTACAGAGACTGATGTGACTGTGGGGGAGGGGACATTAGAGTGGCAGCTCCTCTGTACAGAGACTGATGTGACTGTGGGGGAGGGGACATTAGAGTGGCAGCTCCTCTGTACAGAGACTGATGTGACTGTGGGGGAGGGGACATTAGAGTGGCAGCTCCTCTGTACAGAGACTGATGTGACTGTGGGGGAGGGGACATTAGAGTGGCAGCTCCTCTGTACAGAGACTGATGTGACTGTGGGGGAGGGGACATTAGAGTGGCAGCTCCTCTGTACAGAGACTGATGTGACTGTGGGGGAGGGGACATTAGAGTGGCAGCTCCTCTGTACAGAGACTGATGTGACTGTGGGGGAGGGGACATTAGAGTGGCAGCTCCTCTGTACAGAGACTGATGTGACTGTGGGGGAGGGGACATTAGAGTGGCAGCTCCTCTGTACAGAGACTGATGTGACTGTGGGGGAGGGGACATTAGAGTGGCAGCTCCTCTGTACAGAGACTGATGTGACTGTGGGGGAGGGGACATTAGAGTGGCAGCTCCTCTGTACAGAGACTGATGTGACTGTGGGGGAGGGGACATTAGAGTGGCAGCTCCTCTGTACAGAGACTGATGTGACTGTGGGGGAGGGGACATTAGAGTGGCAGCTCCTCTGTACAGAGACTGATGTGACTGTGGGGGAGGGGACATTAGAGTGGCAGCTCCTCTGTACAGAGACTGATGTGACTGTGGGGGAGGGGACATTAGAGTGGCAGCTCCTCTGTACAGAGACTGATGTGACTGTGGGGGAGGGGACATTAGAGTGGCAGCTCCTCTGTACAGAGACTGATGTGACTGTGGGGGAGGGGACATTAGAGTGGCAGCTCCTCTGTACAGAGACTGATGTGACTGTGGGGGAGGGGACATTAGAGTGGCAGCTCCTCTGTACAGAGACTGATGTGACTGTGGGGGAGGGGACATTAGAGTGGCAGCTCCTCTGTACAGAGACTGATGTGACTGTGGGGGAGGGGACATTAGAGTGGCAGCTCCTCTGTACAGAGACTGATGTGACTGTGGGGGAGGGGACATTAGAGTGGCAGCTCCTCTGTACAGAGACTGATGTGACTGTGGGGGAGGGGACATTAGAGTGGCAGCTCCTCTGTACAGAGACTGATGTGACTGTGGGGGAGGGGACATTAGAGTGGCAGCTCCTCTGTACAGAGACTGATGTGACTGTGGGGGAGGGGACATTAGAGTGGCAGCTCCTCTGTACAGAGACTGATGTGACTGTGGGGGAGGGGACATTAGAGTGGCAGCTCCTCTGTACAGAGACTGATGTGACTGTGGGGGAGGGGACATTAGAGTGGCAGCTCCTCTGTACAGAGACTGATGTGACTGTGGGGGAGGGGACATTAGAGTGGCAGCTCCTCTGTACAGAGACTGATGTGACTGTGGGGGAGGGGACATTAGAGTGGCAGCTCCTCTGTACAGAGACTGATGTGACTGTGGGGGAGGGGACATTAGAGTGGCAGCTCCTCTGTACAGAGACTGATGTGACTGTGGGGGAGGGGACATTAGAGTGGCAGCTCCTCTGTACAGAGACTGATGTGACTGTGGGGGAGGGGACATTAGAGTGGCAGCTCCTCTGTACAGAGACTGATGTGACTGTGGGGGAGGGGACATTAGAGTGGCAGCTCCTCTGTACAGAGACTGATGTGACTGTGGGGGAGGGGACATTAGAGTGGCAGCTCCTCTGTACAGAGACTGATGTGACTGTGGGGGAGGGGACATTAGAGTGGCAGCTCCTCTGTACAGAGACTGATGTGACTGTGGGGGAGGGGACATTAGAGTGGCAGCTCCTCTGTACAGAGACTGATGTGACTGTGGGGGAGGGGACATTAGAGTGGCAGCTCCTCTGTACAGAGACTGATGTGACTGTGGGGGAGGGGACATTAGAGTGGCAGCTCCTCTGTACAGAGACTGATGTGACTGTGGGGGAGGGGACATTAGAGTGGCAGCTCCTCTGTACAGAGACTGATGTGACTGTGGGGGAGGGGACATTAGAGTGGCAGCTCCTCTGTACAGAGACTGATGTGACTGTGGGGGAGGGGACATTAGAGTGGCAGCTCCTCTGTACAGAGACTGATGTGACTGTGGGGGAGGGGACATTAGAGTGGCAGCTCCTCTGTACAGAGACTGATGTGACTGTGGGGGAGGGGACATTAGAGTGGCAGCTCCTCTGTACAGAGACTGATGTGACTGTGGGGGAGGGGACATTAGAGTGGCAGCTCCTCTGTACAGAGACTGATGTGACTGTGGGGGAGGGGACATTAGAGTGGCAGCTCCTCTGTACAGAGACTGATGTGACTGTGGGGGAGGGGACATTAGAGTGGCAGCTCCTCTGTACAGAGACTGATGTGACTGTGGGGGAGGGGACATTAGAGTGGCAGCTCCTCTGTACAGAGACTGATGTGACTGTGGGGGAGGGGACATTAGAGTGGCAGCTCCTCTGTACAGAGACTGATGTGACTGTGGGGGAGGGGACATTAGAGTGGCAGCTCCTCTGTACAGAGACTGATGTGACTGTGGGGGAGGGGACATTAGAGTGGCAGCTCCTCTGTACAGAGACTGATGTGACTGTGGGGGAGGGGACATTAGAGTGGCAGCTCCTCTGTACAGAGACTGATGTGACTGTGGGGGAGGGGACATTAGAGTGGCAGCTCCTCTGTACAGAGACTGATGTGACTGTGGGGGAGGGGACATTAGAGTGGCAGCTCCTCTGTACAGAGACTGATGTGACTGTGGGGGAGGGGACATTAGAGTGGCAGCTCCTCTGTACAGAGACTGATGTGACTGTGGGGGAGGGGACATTAGAGTGGCAGCTCCTCTGTACAGAGACTGATGTGACTGTGGGGGAGGGGACATTAGAGTGGCAGCTCCTCTGTACAGAGACTGATGTGACTGTGGGGGAGGGGACATTAGAGTGGCAGCTCCTCTGTACAGAGACTGATGTGACTGTGGGGGAGGGGACATTAGAGTGGCAGCTCCTCTGTACAGAGACTGATGTGACTGTGGGGGAGGGGACATTAGAGTGGCAGCTCCTCTGTACAGAGACTGATGTGACTGTGGGGGAGGGGACATTAGAGTGGCAGCTCCTCTGTACAGAGACTGATGTGACTGTGGGGGAGGGGACATTAGAGTGGCAGCTCCTCTGTACAGAGACTGATGTGACTGTGGGGGAGGGGACATTAGAGTGGCAGCTCCTCTGTACAGAGACTGATGTGACTGTGGGGGAGGGGACATTAGAGTGGCAGCTCCTCTGTACAGAGACTGATGTGACTGTGGGGGAGGGGACATTAGAGTGGCAGCTCCTCTGTACAGAGACTGATGTGACTGTGGGGGAGGGGACATTAGAGTGGCAGCTCCTCTGTACAGAGACTGATGTGACTGTGGGGGAGGGGACATTAGAGTGGCAGCTCCTCTGTACAGAGACTGATGTGACCGGCTCAGTGTTCTCTGTACAGCACTGCGGTATATGTCAGAGCTATATCAATGTATAATCATAGTGTGTGACTGTGGAGAGATTGTTGCTGGGTTTAGTGAACATGTTGCATACAGTACACATAGTAATAACACGCTTGGTGTATGATCTC
>NW_017307260.1:0-347 GCF_000935625.1 Nanorana parkeri | reverse complement strand
TATAAATAAAAAATGACACATGAAGCCAGGAATAGGCTCAGTGCGGAACGTGCTCATACAACTGCTGATATGACTTCATGTCCTGACTTGGTTTGTGATGGAGGTGTTTATACCTGGCGCTCCAGCTACTGTGGAACAATGCCAGTAGGTGATGCGCGGACAGCGCGAGGGCACGCAGGGAATGCTGGGAGTTGTTGTACATAAACAGATGGTGGGGTGCAGGCCGCTTATTGCTTGATGACAATAATCAGAAGTTACAAGATTGCAGTTTGTTTCTTTATAAAGACTGATGGACAGGCCGGCTCCCGATCATTGCTAGTTGATCACAAGCTGCTGGTGACGGCTCG
>NW_017307259.1:654828-664417 GCF_000935625.1 Nanorana parkeri | reverse complement strand
AGTTGGGCCAGAGATTAGGGGTGTATACCAGCAATCAGAGTAGGCCCATAGGCGTTCAGCAAAGGGTTTCTTTCACATGGCTGCTTCGTTGGAGGCTTCCCTGGGATTTTCCTAAAATACTTACTTACAAGTAATTTTCATCTGATATATCCTATCAATACGAACATCCTTGGAGTTCGGTGATTGGAAACAGAGAGAAAAGAGCTTTGCGGTCTCAGTAAAGGCTCATATCTGATAGACTAAAGAGAGCCAAGATAAGTCTATCTTCTGAACCTATTACGGCCATTACTACATTCTTTGTCACACCTGATGATATTATTATCTTGGATCTGGGGATCCCCATCTGGGGAAGAAGATATTTGATCACCCCACATTAATCCAGCGGAGAGGATCGTTATTGCCCTCCAGATTATTTCTGTGACCTGGAGCAACAATAAAATCCCAATGGAACGAACATAAGAGTTCAGTGAAGGCACTGAGTTATAACGACCAGCATAGAAGCTGAGATTAATCTATTTCTCCTGAACTACCAATTCTCTCTGAATCTACCCGGTGATAGCAGTAACAACAACTTTATTTCTTCAATTTGGATCCAGAAACGAGGACATATCTCACTGTGAGTTCATATTCACCTTACGATATTTTGATACTGACTGTCAGCTTTTTTCTCCCTTTTTTCCTTTTTGTCCATACACATGCATGTCTAATTTTGAAATACAGAGCTCTGTTCTCCAGAAATAGGGACACTATTTCCCGAATTAACAATTTTTTGAACACATCGGGTTTTAGTAGTATACATGAAAAGAATCAGGTTTTTCCAGGGTATGCCTTAACATTGTTTTCCACAGCATTGCATTGAATTACTAACTGAATGCAGCCATATATAGGTCGATTTATGTGTCTGTGATTGTTTTGATATATTTTTGATAGTTTTGTCATACATTTTAATATTTATATATAAAAAATATTTTTTCATACTTTGAAGAAATGGTGGGATCCCCTTTTGGGGAAAACTGTTTTTTTTGTTCATAGATTATATATATATATATATATTGTACAGGATGCCAGGGATGGGTCCTGGAAGGCCGATATGTGTCCCCTCTATGTGGGTTATGGTCCCTTTAAGGATTAATAAAGGGTTAAATGTCAGGCAAGAGGAAGTGGCTTGAAAAGACAGGAAACTCCACAGGACCAGTGTGGGAGTTGGAGTAGCAAAGGTGTGCTAGAGAAAAGCTGAGTGAGCTGCTATACTGGACAGCGCTTGTTTGTTCTGTGGCAAAATTACCCTGAAAGTTCTGGTGCTGTAATTGCGAGCAGACTTAAGTCAGTGAGACTTTATTTTGTATTATAAGCGAATGTTATTTTGTTACATGCTGAAGACAAGCTATTTTTGTTGGATTTCCTTTGTTTGCCTTTGGGATAAATAAAGAATGTTCCTGTTTTAGGGAAAAACGACTTAAAGACTGATCACTGCACGCTTACCATTGTGCTAAGTCCCCCAGATATCACTATATATATATATATATACATACACTATATTGCCAAAAGTATTGGGACACCCCTACAAATCATTGGATTCAGGTGTTCCAATCACCTCCATGGCCACAGGTGTATACAATCACGCACCTCGGCATGCAGACGCTTCTACAGACATTTGTGAAAGAATGGGTCGCTTGTAGCTCCTCCCCTACGCGTTCGTCCAATGGACTTTCTCAAGGCTCCATTGGACGAAACGCGTATGGGAGGAGCTACACGCTGGGGAGGGGAGCAGCTTTCTCAAGGGTCCATTGGACGAAACGCGTAGGGGAGGAGTTACACGCTGACGCTAGTGAATGGAGTGGAAGAGACAGAGCTGAGCTCATACAAGCCGATTTTATGTTTTTACAGCGCTGAAAAACTCTTTTAAATGTAAGTGTTCTGATTTTTATAAATAAACTATCATCTAGCAATTTTACACTATGTGCCATCTTGGTTTTCTATTTTGAGCGGATAAGAGAGATTTGGGAGAGACATCGGGCAGACTCATCATTTTCAGCTGTTGGTGATTCAGTGGTGAGGGAGTGCTGCCATTCTCCATGGCGGGGGGCGCATTGAGGAACCTGGTCTTGGGGCAGCAGAGAGAGTAAATTCGGCCCTGGACGAATAGCCACAATTTAAGGTCGGAGGATAGAAGGTTTCATAAAAAATTGTGGAGAGGGTTCTTTACAATCAGAGTAGCAAAAATGTGGAACTTTCTTCCCCAAGTAGTGATATCAACTGGGAGTATTGACAAGTTTATAAAACTTCTATCTGGAGGAACTTGACTGGCCTGCAAAGAGTCCTGACCTCAACCCGATAGAACACCTTTGGGATGAATTAGAGCGGAGACTGCGAGCCCGGCCTTCTCCCCCAACATCAGTACCTGACCTCACAAATGGTCCAACATTCCCATAGACACACTCCTAAAACTTGTGGACGCCTTCCCAGAAGAGTTGAAGCTGTAATTTCGGCAAAGGGCAGACCCAACTCAACATTGAACCCTACGGACTAAGACGCCATTAAAGTTTATATATATAAAAATTGCCCTATTCTTATTATAATTTTCCTTTGTTGACACTTGGGACAACCCCTAACTAGTGAATAAAGAAGGCTAGCCCCTAACCAGTGTCCCAGTGCAATACCTTGCAATGGCTAATAGTGTGGGAATACATGGTTGATAGGAGGAGGAGCCAGGAAAGGAAAATTATTGTAACTATAGGGCAACAATTTTCCATTTTCCTTGCTCACCTCATGTCAGTCTACTATGGGACGTATTAGCAATACCAATTCACCAAGCCAAACCTGACATCAGGACTGTAGGTGTTAGGTTTGCTCAAACTTTCTGCTTGACAGATAGTTACAATAGGAACCTTCGCATAGCTTGCCTACGATGCCACCATTCCTCTTGCTGAGTGAGCCCATAAGTTAGAAGGCAGGAAAAGAGCTGCAGATTTGTAAGCCAGCTGCATGGGTAAAACTATCTATGATGACAGGATTCTAGGTGTGCCTTCCTTTAAACTCAAGTGGAGGACAACAAGGTTCATGTTTTGCCGGAACAGCACTGATCTCTCCAGGTACACGGAAGGGTTGTACACCAGGTCCAATTCTATTAATTTCTTCTCTTCCTCCGGTAGTTCTAACAGATTGACGCTAGTCCCCAACAAAGAGGGTCTTACCCTGCCTGGGTTCCTGAGTAAAGTCTATTACTGCGTGGCCCCAAATATCACGAGAACGTGCGATTGGCGCATGGGCAGTCAGCGGGGAACCCTTACACCTATATTGTTCACTTCATCTGCCTTCTTCAAATTCTCCTGCCTTTTGTGAATAACCCTGCACATTAATTCAATCCAAATTAAAACAGAAAAGCTACGGCACAGGATGTAGCAGCATTACAAGAAGACCTGAATAACAAGGGGTATGGGTGGAGACTCGGCAGATGAGGTTTAGTGTTTAAAAATGCAAAGTTCTACATTTGGGTGCTAAACATGTGCAGGGTGGATACTCATTAGGAGGAATTACGCTGGGAAAATGGAAAAAAAATTGGGCATTCTAGTGGATTCATATTGAGCCTTAGTGAATAGCCGAACGTTGTTCGGCTCACTTCACCACAGCTCGGTTATTCACTCGGCAGCTTAGCGAATAAGCCTTTTAGTAATAGCATGCAATGCCAGGCGGACGCTAACTAAGCAAGTCGAATTTTATCATGCATTAAAAAGGTGGATAGATCAATATTCTTACATCTTTACAAGACACAGGTTCAACCTCATTCTGAGCGTGCCGTCCAGTTTTAGTCACCAATCAACTGAAGGGATGTTCTAGAAGAGGAAAGAGTCCAGCATAAGGCAACAAAATTAATTAGGGCACTGATTGACCTCAGCTATGAGTACATTAAACTTATTTACCCTTATAGGAGACATGATCGCTAGCTACAAGTTAATCAATGATGACTCTTAGTTGATGAGGACACATGCAGGGCCGGATTTCCCACAGGGCCAACCAAGGCCCGGCCTTGGGGCAGCAGGGAGTAGAGGGGCAGCAGGGGTGTGCAATTCCTATCTCTCAATGCCCGGGACATGCAGTTCCCTTCAGGTCTGGTTTGGAATGTTAGGGGAGACTCCCACTGTCAAAAAACTAAAAACAAAGTGCGTGAGATTCCCCCAAATATTAAACCAGACCCTTTAGGTCTGGTAAGAATTTTAAGAGGGACCCCAACACCAAAAAGAACAACAGAAAATGCAGGAGCCGAGGTGTCATAATAACAACAACTCAGTCGGCTGAAGCTCCCAGACCCGAATAGCATTCAGGATTTCCAAAATTCCAAATAGCATTCGAGAGCTCCCAAATTCCATTTGGGTCTGGGAGCTTCAGCCGACTGACTTATTGTTATTATGACCCCTCGGCTCCCAGACGTCCCAAATGGCGTTCGAGAGCTCACGAGTTGCATTTCGGAGCTGCTGAATGCAACTCGGGAACAGACTTTGCTGTTGTTATATGACAGCTGGTCTAGAATGTCAAAAAATGGGCGGAACAAGTCCCATAACATCAAGGCTCACTCCGCCCATTTGTTTACATTCAGCCCAAAGCTGTCATTTTGTGGCGAGTCTTCGTCGGGTTCGGATGGGTCGTCGGGAGTGGGGACTTTTGTTATTTCGGCGAGGCGGCGGACATCGTTCATCGTGATTGACATGGACCTACATTACTGGACGACGCGATTGATGTTTTATTACATCGATGGACATTTATTTTTATATAATAACTGAATTGTCACAAACTGTGATTTTTGTTCAATTACAGGATTTTTTTTAAGAATATGTAGAAATAAAAACTACTTCATACCACCCGGCCAGGGTTGTGGGGAAGAGGCCCTTGTCCTCATCGAAATGGGGACCCTCTGGAAAAGCACCCTACCAATGTTGAGGTCATGTGGCTTGGTATTGTGCAGGGGGGGCACTTGCTCGTCCCCCCTCCTTTTCTGTCCTCCCTGGCCAGTTATTTAGGGATTTTTGTGGTTGAATGTGATTAAAGTATACTGTATATTTAATATATCCAGTTCAGATATAGTAACATAGTACAGTATGTAAGGTTAAATAAAGACCAAGGTCCATCCAGTTCAATGTGTGTGTGTGTGTGTGTGTGTGTGTTATGATATAGTGATTATAAGAAGAGCACACAGTTCTAATATGCTGATTATAATGTATATTGAATGGACAATATGATATTTTTTGGGGTTTGTAGGACCTTGCATTCGACTTATTTTCGATATGTTGTAATAAAGTAAAACTGATCACACTCTTATCAATAAACATTGATACAGGTGAAACTCGAATAATTAGAATATCGTGCAAAAGTAATTGCAGTAAGTGCTGCAAAAGGGGCCCAAACCAAGTACTGAGTACATATGCATGCTTCTACTTTTCAGAGGTCCGATATTGTTCTATGTACAATCCTTGTTTTATTGATTGCATGTAATAATCTACTTTTTTGAGGTTGTGGATTTGGGGTTCTTGGGGTTTTCATGAGCTGTAAGCCATAATCATCACAATGATGACAAATCACGGCTTGAATTATCTTGCTTTGCATGTAATGAGTCTCTCTCATATATTAGTTTCACCGTTTAAGTTGCATTAGCGAAATAAATGAACTTTGCACGATATTCTAATTATTCGAGTTTCACCTGTAAATACTGGCATTTAAGAAGACTGACCTATAAGTTTAATCCCCATATTAGCAATTAAAGCTTGCCAGGGTTCAAAACCCCTCCCCCACTCTATCCCAAGCTACAAAAATAAGATTCGGCATTAGTTATACTTCATTAGTATCAGTTCAGTAATTTCTGAATTTGGTTACATATGTAGTAAGAACTCAGGATTCTTGATTGAAGAAGGTCATACAATACACAAATACATTGTGTTAGCTTTAGGATATTATTTATTTACCAATAAAATGATCATTTTGTATTTGTTTTTAGCCACTGCAGTCAACGAGCAAACTTCAGAACTTCAGAGAGATGTAGAAAACATAAAAATAAGTAAGTCAATGATTGTGTTTGTGTACATCACTAGATAGTCACCTCACCTCCTCATCTGGATGTTATCTTTGCAAGTTTTATATAATGGCTACTTTTATCTAAAGGAAGCCTGTCATAGGAGAAGCATGGAGGCCGCCATTGCTGAGACCTCATTCTGAAAAATCTAACTGTCTGGATGTTACGTTCACCTTCTCACCTCCATACTTTGGGTTACTGCATGCCAAATTTACTTTTGACCATCCTGATATGCATACTTGTTCGGGATCAGTGACTTAAAGTGATATTAAACCCTCAGATTTTTTAACATAAACCAATACTGTAATGTGCGCCTTACTGTAATCCATGGTAGTTTCCCTTCTCTTTGCTGCTCTTCCTTTTAAATCCTCATGTCTTCTCATGCTTGGGGAGAACTTCCCTTTGGAGCTGGCTGCCTCTTCCTGTAGTGCTGGCTCAGGTTGCAAACCAACACACAGACACCATGTATCCATTCCAGAGACAAGGCAGTCTGCTGCAAAACAGAAGTTCTGCCCAGCATGAGAACAGATACAGATTTAAAAGGAAGAGCAGCAAAGAGAAGGGAAACTACCATGGATTACAGTAAGGCGCACATTACAGTATTGTTTTATGTTAAAAAATCTGAGGGTTTAATGTCACTTTAAGCAAAATCAAGGAAAACATAATTCCGCACTGATCCCCACTGATAACATCACAGGTCGCTCCTGTGAGAGTGGTTGGGTGGAATTTGAAGGTCATTGTTATTTCTTTTCCGGCTTTCAACTAACTTGGGCACAGGCTGAGAGGATGTGTCTCAACAGAGAAAGTCACCTGGTTATAATTAACAATCAAGCAGAGCAGGTAAACGGCTGAAATCATCATCATTGTTCTTTATCACCTCACATCAAAGTGTATATAATCCGGCCTACTATCTATATCATGTGAAACACAGGTGACCAGCTGGTACAACAACAAAATATAAATCACCTGCCTCTATTGCACCAGATTGCACCACTGTGATCTACAAGTGTGCATTGTGCTTCACTTATTTTGGAACGTGGAAGCAAGTGGAGCTCAATTTAAAAAGGATAAAGGAAAAAAAGCTTGGAGGAGAGCCTGGTCACATGACCCGTCAATGTCACCTCTGGGGCATACCAAATGCCCTATACATTGGCCTACATTTTTTGAATGAGCTGTAAAATGCAGTAAAGTAATACTGCAGAGCAGAGAGCCGCTATCGGTAGAAATATGAGATAGATAACTCGGACTCCCAGGTACCTTCATCCCTATAGAGGCATACCAGAAACCCAGAAGCCCAATGTGGACTTTAATGGTACCGTGCCAAACAACTAAAGCATATTGTATTTTCTCAATAACATAAAAGGTAATTAATTTTGTATTAAATTTATAAAAATAAAAAATATAATTATAAAATATAAGAGAACTCTCAGATCCGTGCTAAAATGTCATATACAAAACAAAGTGAGAGTTCTATCATTAATGCTGTGACTATGTCAGAGACCTCTCTGAAAATCTGACTTTGCATCAATTTATTCTTAGCATTAGTAGTTGCTGAGTCTGTACAGCTTGTTCATAATGTGCTCTACGCGTTTCACAGGAATTAAACCCGCTTCCTCAGGAGCTTAGAGGTCCAACAATATTGACCTGTAACACTGAACAAGAGTCAATACAAATGTTACAATGATACATCCACTTCCCCCTGGTAATAGGCTATTTGGCTTTATATTGAGTATATTACACTGACACTGATTTCTTTCTCTCTGCTTTCATAGAATTTTTTTAATAGTAGGGCTATTGGAAAATTTTATTGGATTGGTCTGACAGATTTGGAGACGGAAGGTACATTTAAGTGGATTGATGGCACAGTGTTATCCTACACGTAAGTTTTTTTTTTCTATATCATTTCAGTTTAATGTATACGGAAAAGCGCATCACTGCAGTGGCAGAGAGCACAGAAGTATGCATTGGTGTAGTGGTGATCAGTGCTGAGGCATGTGTCCATGCAATGGCAGCAAGCGTAGAGGCAAGCATTGGTGCAGTGGAGAATGGAGTGTGGATATTTGAGAGAGGTGGTGAGAGCAAGGACGAGGGAGGGTGGAGGTCGGGGCAGTGGTGAGGGTTATTGTGCAAGTGTGGTTTGGGGTAGGGGGTTGGAGCATGGGGGTCAGCTATAGTGCTGAGAGTCTGGGAAGGTTTAGGTGATGGGAGTGTGATGTGGTGGCTACTCCAAATGTGCCAGGCACTTGCGCCAATTCGGGTTATCCCAAAAAAACTCTTCACAACCCACTGTCATATACAGGGGTCCTAATCCACTATGAGGGAGAATGTCCGAGTACATCTTCACAAAAGGGCTGGAATGTAAGTAAAAGAGTCATGCAGCACCTAAACCATACTCAAGACGTGACCCTGAGATTATCTGCAACTGGTGGGACTTATATACCTTATATGAGAAGAAGTTGCAGAGTAGAGGTGTTAGTATTCCAGACAGCAAGGATAACGTGCCACAAACCTGTGGCAGGGTTAAATTGCAATTCTTGTTAACTTGCTGCACACATTCCCTGGCAGGTGGTAGACTTGCAGAACACTCGCAGCACAAGTTCTAGGTGACACTTTTTGAATTTGCAGCAAATTTGCTTGGCAAGTCTCCAGCAAGAGTCCTGCGGGTCTTAGCGAGAGCTCTGCAAGTGTCCAGCACTTTTGCAAAGCACGTTGATCTGGAGACTTGCAATGCAGACTTGCTGTAATTGTGCAACAAAATTGTGAAGCTCGGCAAGTCTGCAATAGTTTAGCAAGTCATTATCAAACCTGCAGCTCAATTGCTTGCTATCTGGTATGCTGTCTGTACATACATAGGTGCTACTACATCTCATACATTGTTATGTGATTAATAGTTCTGCCACTAGGTGGTAGTAGTCTTTGCAGTATAAATACATGGTTATGATGTCATTTCCTGTCTCTCTGTTCCTGTTTCCAATAAAACAAGAAGAGCTTAGCCTTGTGTCCAGTACAATCTGAAGAGTCATATCTCCAATGGCTTTCCAAGAAACACCCTAACAGGAAGTTATGTTACTGGCAGGATCTCCATGCGAAAAAAGTTGAAACAAATTCACATATTTTTTTACCATAGTTGTGTTCTTTATACAGCGGTCCCCAGCCAGTGGCTCAAAAACCACAAGTGATTTGTTTGAAGCCAAACAAAGGTTGTCTTATTTATATTATTCAATAAAATGGTTTATATCTGTTTATTTATGATTATTTTTTTTAACCTCTTGCCGTCCGCCCGTAGTAAAAAAACGGACGGACGGCACTGCTGCATCTGCGGGTTGCCGTCTCCAGACGGCAATTTTTTTCTGCTCGCGCGCGCCCCCTAGCGGGCACGCACGGGCAGAAAAGACCCGATCAGTGCACACACCCGTTACCGGGTGTTACACATATAGGCGATCAGCGGGTCCATAGCCCGCCGATCGCCTATATGTGCTCATTCGCGGCACCCCCCCCCGCGCCCGGTCGGCGCTTCCGTTTTTTTTT
>NW_017307259.1:648828-654792 GCF_000935625.1 Nanorana parkeri | reverse complement strand
TCAGATCCGTGCTAAAATGTCATATACAAAACAAAGTGAGAGTTCTATCATTAATGCTGTGACTATGTCAGAGACCTCTCTGAAAATCTGACTTTGCATCAATTTATTCTTAGCATTAGTAGTTGCTGAGTCTGTACAGCTTGTTCATAATGTGCTCTACGCGTTTCACAGGAATTAAACCCGCTTCCTCAGGAGCTTAGAGGTCCAACAATATTGACCTGTAACACTGAACAAGAGTCAATACAAATGTTACAATGATACATCCACTTCCCCCTGGTAATAGGCTATTTGGCTTTATATTGAGTATATTACACTGACACTGATTTCTTTCTCTCTGCTTTCATAGAATTTTTTTAATAGTAGGGCTATTGGAAAATTTTATTGGATTGGTCTGACAGATTTGGAGACGGAAGGTACATTTAAGTGGATTGATGGCACAGTGTTATCCTACACGTAAGTTTTTTTTTTCTATATCATTTCAGTTTAATGTATACGGAAAAGCGCATCACTGCAGTGGCAGAGAGCACAGAAGTATGCATTGGTGTAGTGGTGATCAGTGCTGAGGCATGTGTCCATGCAATGGCAGCAAGCGTAGAGGCAAGCATTGGTGCAGTGGAGAATGGAGTGTGGATATTTGAGAGAGGTGGTGAGAGCAAGGACGAGGGAGGGTGGAGGTCGGGGCAGTGGTGAGGGTTATTGTGCAAGTGTGGTTTGGGGTAGGGGGTTGGAGCATGGGGGTCAGCTATAGTGCTGAGAGTCTGGGAAGGTTTAGGTGATGGGAGTGTGATGTGGTGGCTACTCCAAATGTGCCAGGCACTTGCGCCAATTCGGGTTATCCCAAAAAAACTCTTCACAACCCACTGTCATATACAGGGGTCCTAATCCACTATGAGGGAGAATGTCCGAGTACATCTTCACAAAAGGGCTGGAATGTAAGTAAAAGAGTCATGCAGCACCTAAACCATACTCAAGACGTGACCCTGAGATTATCTGCAAATGGTGGGACTTATATACCTTATATGAGAAGAAGTTGCAGAGTAGAGGTGTTAGTATTCCAGACAGCAAGGATAACGTGCCACAAACCTGTGGCAGGGTTAAATTGCAATTCTTGTTAACTTGCTGCACACATTCCCTGGCAGGTGGTAGACTTGCAGAACACTCGCAGCACAAGTTCTAGGTGACACTTTTTGAATTTGCAGCAAATTTGCTTGGCAAGTCTCCAGCAAGAGTCCTGCGGGTCTTAGCGAGAGCTCTGCAAGTGTCCAGCACTTTTGCAAAGCACGTTGATCTGGAGACTTGCAATGCAGACTTGCTGTAATTGTGCAACAAAATTGTGAAGCTCGGCAAGTCTGCAATAGTTTAGCAAGTCATTATCAAACCTGCAGCTCAATTGCTTGCTATCTGGTATGCTGTCTGTACATACATAGGTGCTACTACATCTCATACATTGTTATGTGATTAATAGTTCTGCCACTAGGTGGTAGTAGTCTTTGCAGTATAAATACATGGTTATGATGTCATTTCCTGTCTCTCTGTTCCTGTTTCCAATAAAACAAGAAGAGCTTAGCCTTGTGTCCAGTACAATCTGAAGAGTCATATCTCCAATGGCTTTCCAAGAAACACCCTAACAGGAAGTTATGTTACTGGCAGGATCTCCATGCGAAAAAAGTTGAAACAAATTCACATATTTTTTTACCATAGTTGTGTTCTTTATACAGCGGTCCCCAGTTCTAGGTGACACTTTTTGAATTTGCAGCAAATTTGCTTGGCAAGTCTCCAGCAAGAGTCCTGCGGGTCTTAGCGAGAGCTCTGCAAGTGTCCAGCACTTTTGCAAAGCACGTTGATCTGGAGACTTGCAATGCAGACTTGCTGTAATTGTGCAACAAAATTGTGAAGCTCGGCAAGTCTGCAATAGTTTAGCAAGTCATTATCAAACCTGCAGCTCAATTGCTTGCTATCTGGTATGCTGTCTGTACATACATAGGTGCTACTACATCTCATACATTGTTATGTGATTAATAGTTCTGCCACTAGGTGGTAGTAGTCTTTGCAGTATAAATACATGGTTATGATGTCATTTCCTGTCTCTCTGTTCCTGTTTCCAATAAAACAAGAAGAGCTTAGCCTTGTGTCCAGTACAATCTGAAGAGTCATATCTCCAATGGCTTTCCAAGAAACACCCTAACAGGAAGTTATGTTACTGGCAGGATCTCCATGCGAAAAAAGTTGAAACAAATTCACATATTTTTTTACCATAGTTGTGTTCTTTATACAGCGGTCCCCAGCCAGTGGCTCAAAAACCACAAGTGATTTGTTTGAAGCCAAACAAAGGTTGTCTTATTTATATTATTCAATAAAATGGTTTATATCTGTTTATTTATGATTATTTTTTTTAACCTCTTGCCGTCCGCCCGTAGTAAAAAAACGGACGGTTTCCTGCACTGTTTGTTGGTCCTTTTTCCAATGTTATCCTCACTGCTAGATTTACAGCTTGAAGATATATGACATATTCCCGCATTATTGATCTATCTTCCCCAAAACATGGAGTTGTCAAGTGTCCTTATATATCATTTATGTTTTATAAACTATATGTATTATAAATCTATTAATATTATTATGCCCTATGTGGTTAATATACTGTGTGGTCTGCTAACCCTGAACCACTTTCCACCTTTGTAAAATGCAAGTGACTGGATAAAGGTTTCATGAACACCATGACTTGCTGTTAGTAATTGTTAGGACACCACGTGCTAGTATCCTGCAGAGCGGGTCAAGATACATAGGACTACACAACGACAACCAGACTCGGAAACTAAACTATATAGAGGAGGAAACCTATCTAACAACTAACTGGGTTATATACAAGAGAACCTACCTAAAGGACTGACTATGAGCTAGCTGAGCTATATACAAATGACAATATCTATGTAGCCACCTAAACCAAACACGGGTGCAAACCAACCATACTAACCAATAAACTAAATACAAGCAGCAATAGGAAAACAACAAGCAGAGTCAAGTGGGAGCCACAGCAGATAAGACAGGTCAGGAGGGGAGTGAGGACTATAGGAAGCAGAACCAACATGCTTGGCCAGGAACAATAGTGAGATGGGTCAAGAATGGTACCAGGATGGGGATCCGGTTCACGGCAGTACAGAGCTAATGGGCACACAGGGAAAACGCGGAGTCACTGGGAGACTGCTGAGGTGGGGTTAAATATCCTCCTGGTGGTCAGGATCAGGCAGAGACTAATTTCTGCAAGACAGCCACAGGTGGATACTGGGACTACACATTTCAGATCCAGGAACCACAGTGCCACCAGCGGTGTCACCAGCAGGTGCTCTAGTCTAGGTACAATGTGTGGCTGAAACCCTTCCTAACACTGTCCCATGTGACATTAGGAAAACTTGCAACTGTTGCATCAGCCAACCTACAACCTTACTGGGACCCCTCTGACCCCTCTTAACACACCTTCCACACCGCTCCTTCTGTTGTAGCAGGCTGCACTGAAATCCCTGGTGTTTGTGACCAGGTGCAGCATTGATGTCACTCTATAAGTCATGTGACATTGCTTGGGTCTAGTGACCGGATGTTGTCACAGTGTTAGGTCACATGTCCCCATACCTGGAAGCACTGGGCAGTGTCATCGGCTGTGACAGAGAAAAGAATGGTGGGGAATCTAAGTTCTGATATATATTTTTTTTCAAATCAGTATCTGTCTATAGTAGGAGTGGGAGTTGTGACGGACCCCCGTACTCAGGATGAGTATGTCCGCCGCTGTCTTCTTCCTTGCTGAGGAGATATTGGAACCTGAAGATCTGTAGCTCCCAGTTTCCCCAGTCACTAGCCAAGGCTTGAGTGTAGGGTAAACAAACTCTGCTTTATTGAACAACTGCACAAACTTTTATACAGAAAGTGATCAGATCAGAATATAATCCCATCACATCCCCCGTCCCCTCCCTGGACATTCTGTCTTCATAACACCACAGGTGTCCACCTGCTAACGAGCTCCAGACAGCCATAACGGAGCCTGGCCAGAATGTCATTGTTCTGAGCTCCCTCAGAGAACAATAGGAGATAACGAGGGATGGTTCTGATAGTCTTTCCATAACCAGGTCACACAGCATAACGCACTCAAAACATAACTCAACACCAATACACATTTAACTTATAAACTGATCACCATGTTGTCACAGGAGTGTCAGGGAAATCCAGCAAGCAGTCATAGAACAGGAACTGTGAGAGCCGTTGCGCATGCACGTGTGAAACGTTTTTGTGCTACTTTTGCTCATAATCGTGCACCTGCACTGCATGCACAGATTGGCGTGCATGTGCTCACAGCTAATTGTGGTGCCAAAAGGTCTATATAAACTTGCATCTTGCATACACTCAGTGCTGAGAGTTCTTCAGCTAGTGTCCAGTGTTGATTCCTGACTGCTCCTGTGTCTGACCCATCTTGATCCTCTAACTCTGCTGCTCTCCGCCTGCCCATGACCTCGCCCTGTTCCACTACTCTGCCTCTTGTCTGCTGATTTGGTACAGCTTCATCCTGCAAGGCTTGACCTCGGCTTGTCGTGACCCAGCTTCTGACTACCCATTCTGCACTGCACCGCTCGCCAGTTACTGACCCGGCTCGGCTCTGACTCCGCTTATCCACTCAGCTGGTATCCTGCATGCTTCGGGCTGACTGCCTGCCTGGGGTTCCACTTTAGTGTCTTCATCAACTCTACCCAGTGACGCACATGCCTCATGCAGTCAGTATGCCCCTTTCCCACTCTCAGGGGTGCTCAGATGATTGGTGCAAGGGAAGGTCCTTCTCGTCATCTCAGGCTCACATCAGGTGCATGGCAAGGAGGAATTCTTCTCAATTTCTGTATCACGAACATTGAGGAGCCAACCAAGAAAAGTTCAATTCGCTGGATGTTCGCTGATTAGATTCAAAACATTTGAAAACCCTGAACATAGCAGCCAATCCCCTTTATCTGTGTGTCTATGAAAGCCAAATCTTGTAATTTCTTTAGGGACTTTTTTTAAGGCCAATTTGCAAGCTTTTGTTAAATAAAGGGAATAGAGAGCTGGGCACCACCATGGTGGACATGTGTGCATGAAATAATTCTTTTAAATAACCTGCGAGGGATGGCTTAAATCTGCCTGATAAGTGTCTCGTCTGTACAATGTGTTAAAGCAAAAATTACATTTACAAATAGAAAAAAAAAATCACCATTTAAATTTCAGCGGAATGATATCTCCCAGCCGCTTCGTTCTGCTTGTAAACAAATCAGCCATGGATCATCCATATCAAACTTTTATCCTAGATTGATGGTCTGGTTTGGCTTGTAAAGGGAGAACCACAAAAAAGGGGGTTCCCCCTAAAATCTGTATCACAACTTTATCCTCAAGGAGGGGCTGGTAAGGATTTTACCGGGCAGCCCCACCGAAAAAAAAGCAGCATAGGGCCATCTGCCCGGAAACTGTTCTTATTGGCTGCTAGGATTCCAGTGGCCACACAGCCATTGGTTGTGGTGCAGCATAACAACCAATGACACTGAGCGATAAACAAATGACATGTGCCCCACCTCCACCAAAATCCATTCAAGACCCTTATTCTAGATAGGAGTCATGCAGAAGAACAAACAAAAAAACAGTGTGCGGTCCCTCTTTGAAATCTATTCCAGACCCTTGTCTGAGCATACAGTCAGGCTGACCAGGAATAGGGGGGACAACGATCATGCGCTCCCATATCCTGAACCTCTGAACTACAGTATATCAGGCCACATGCCCTCAAAGTTGGGAGGGCATATTGCTTTGATGGGTCAGCAGGCATTGTCCATCGTGTTTTACTTGGATCTACATCACTGGATGACGTGACGGATTATGGATTTACATTCAGGGTTTTCTTTGTCGCAGTGTTGTGAGAGGAAGAGAGAGAGAGGGAGAGAGAGAGAGGGAGAGAGAGAGAGGGAG
>NW_017307259.1:609157-648789 GCF_000935625.1 Nanorana parkeri | reverse complement strand
TATAGATCGAGGAAGAGAGAGGGAGAGAGAGAGAGGGAGAGAGAGAGAGGGGGGGAGAGAGAGATATCTTGTGGCAGAAAAGTTTGTAGGGTAACTTCCAATAATGAACACAATTGGTTGTCAGGATAATAATATCAGGAACCATGCTGAGATATTGTTTGCTGATTGTTATTCTGAGAACTGTCAATGACATCATGGTCACAGAACTAGCTTACATGGGTCCCTTCCTCAGACGCAATGAGGTTGTGCCACTATCAGTGGCGTCACAAGGGGGGTGCGGGGGGTGTGTCCGTGGAGAGAGGAGGGGACCCGGCGGCATACCTTATAGGTATCAGCATACTGACGCGCGATTACGTCATCGCGCACGCGCGTGGTGACGTCACGCGCATGCGCAGTGACGTCTCGGCGGGGTGACACTCGGTTACCGCTCCAGGTGTCACCCAGCCTCGGGATGCCCCTGGCCACTGTGCCTGATGAGGGGGCCCAAAGTGGCCCCCAAAACGTTGTGTAACAAGAAGTACACGTGTGTAATGCCTTGCTCCTAAGGATTATGTATATGGATCGCAACTGCGGAGAGTATGCCTCTAGGTGGGAGGACGGGGATCAGTTCTGCAGCTAGGTCTCTGGTGCCCTGTATTTAGGTAAGACGGAGAGGGAGCTGCTTCACATCATACCCCCTGTGTGTATCATTGGTTATGACAATAAAATGAAAGTTAGCCAAGTGACTGCAGTAGCGTCTGGAAGATTTATGCATAGTTTGTGGAGTTCAGCAACAACAGCTGATGTCAATAATGAGTTAATGGTTTTTAGCATCAGCAGGGAATAACAAGGCAGAGTCAATGAAGTTCAGCCCAACAGCTAATATCAAGCAAAGTTATGGAGGACTACTTGTAGGTAGGTGCAGTATGGCCAACGGCCACTAGATGCCCCCATGGGGCCCTGAAGATAGATGCAGCTCTGGCCTGGGAAGACTCTGTGTCCCAGGAGAGTTGATTTATAGGGGGCGCCCGAGAGGGGAAGGAGAGGAGTTGAGAGGAGTACAGAAGAAGTCTAAGACTGTCTGTAGAGTCTCTGGAGAGAGACTGTTTCTTGAATATAGGCTGGTCCATGGGAAGGACAGGACCAGGCCTAGGACTATGTAGAGCTACAAAGATTCCCTAGTTTCCCCGCAGGGGGAAACCCACCGTGCTTGGACTGACAAGGAGGGGATTCCGAAGAATAGTGAAGTGCTAGAAGACCGACGATATTTGCCAGTGGGCCTATGGCCGAAGTAAGTCGTGACTCTGGGCTGCACCTGGGCTGGCGTACCTCTCTCTCTCTAAATTGTAACACCAAGCAAGTAACAAGAATTGTGCTGTCATCCCACCCGGGGGTGGCTGAAACGTATAGTTTGTTCTGTTTCTACCTTCAAGTAAAATCAACAAAAAGACTATCTGTGTGAACTGGTTCTTCTCCCTCCAACCTCTGAGGAGGTTCTACCGGAGTGTGATGTTGGACTGTATCGGGGCTGTAACCATCTGAGGAGGGTAGGTGCGCAATGGGGCTATGCCTGACACAGGGTGCCATTCGTGGTGGCCTTTCTCCCTAAGGGGGAGGAAGCGTCGAAGACCGCACAGGCGGTTGAAGCCGTGAGGCCCTGTGTACGTAGTACTACATGGTGGGAGGGTTTTCACGAGGCCAAGGCCGTGGCCCCTAACCGTGGGGTGTCTGGTTTCGAGTTGCATGCACGGGGTTACCCAGCCAACCCAAAGGGAACACACACGCAACATCCCAAGAGTGAACCCCGCCTACATACTGGTATAGGTGTCCTGGAATTCAGGTGGGCATCATCCCATATACTTGCGGTTTGGGAGGCTGTGTTTCTGCAGGGAGAATCCTTGGAAAGAGGATCTGATCTCAGGTCTAGGGTCCGGATGTGCGTCAAGGTGGACACTGATTGATCAGCGTCCTGCTACAACCAACAGTAGGATGCCGGTCAATTAGTGAGCAGCGGCTTTAAGCCAACTGCTAGAACGAGAGGGGGACAGTGACACGCGGCACGCCTGCGCAGGAAGGAGTTCAAGCTTGGAGGTGAGAAGGGGTGGAGACCCACGGCGCACCTGCGCAGGACTGCGACCAAACTTGGAACCGAGGAGAGGAATTCCCTCGGCGCGTCTGCGCAGGACGGCGTCGGAGTCCGCCGGTGGAGCACAACCCGGTACGACCGTTACAACGTGTTAATTAAGACAATTTTATAAGGGGTATACTATCAAGACGTGTGCTGTGACATCTATTGGCATTGATTGTAAATAAACACAGGCACAACGTAATTGATGACATCAAATGGGCACGGCGTTTATTAAGGGTAACCCGTCATGTTACACAACAAATTGTATAACAATAATAGTATACCCACATAAAATACCCAAATGGTCCACCCCTATAAGCTCAGACCAAATCTGGTCATACACTTAGCTTTTTTCTTTTCTTGTTTAGATTGTTTAGTGGGCCCCTGTAAATTATAGAAAGTCCATAGTCCCATCGCACTCCTGACCGTGAAAAATCCCTTCAGAAAATGGGTGCTGCGGTAGTCAACGGGTGGCAGCCGTAACAATCATGAACAGAAGCAGAGACACCGGCACTCCAAATTCAGTAAGCAAAAAAAACGTCTATTTATTGACGTGCATCATAGTAATAAACAACGAACGTTTCGGGGTCGCAAGGGATCCCCTTCATCAGGCAAAGCATACGAATGAAGGGGATCCCTTGCGACCCCGAAACGTTCGTTGTTTGTTTCTATGATGCACGTCAATACATAGACGTTTTTTTGCTTACTAAATTTGGAGTGACGGTGTCTCTGCCTCTGTTCCTGTAAATTATAGGGCCCGGGGCAGCTGCTACTTTTGCCCCGCGGTAAAGACGACCCTGGCCACACCTCATTCTGATGTGCCCTGCCACCAACTCAAGGAGCTATTGGACAGGAGGAGTAAGGAAAGCCCTCCTGTCAACTTGACCTCCACCAATACCACTCAGTCTTGTCAGAAGCTGAAAGAGATTCTTCCCCACTGGACAAACTATGTCAACAGATCTCTGCAGTCAAGAATTTCCAGTTGGAGGGTCCCTCACTACAGCATCTCCTACATCCACTACCCCAATTACTGGGACTCTACTTATAACTGAACTTGCAATGGTGGAGTGTTCCACCCCCACACCTGCAGCGGTGGTTCCACCCCCAGCCCATCAAGCTGTTTAGTGTATGCAATGTACCAGCATCCTCCCGACACTTAAACAATATTTTCCAGGACTTTCTCAACCTCTTTATGATTGTGTACTTAGATGATATCCTTCTCTTCTTCCCCTTGCTGGAGCTTCATCCTGTCCGTGTCAAGAAGGTGACGAGTAGGTCAAGACATCATGGACTTTATGCCAAAGCAGAAAAGTGTGAATTTAAAAGACAAACAGATCTCTTTCCTAGGGTTCATTATTTCTATGAAGGAAATTGCCATGGATCACCAAAAGGTCAATGACATCAAAGACTGGCCGGCCCCAGGCAACAGAAAAGGAGTACAAAGGTTTGTGGGATTTGCAGATTTCTACAGGAAATTTATCATGAATTTTTAAAATACAGTTTAACCTAAAAATAAAAGTCTTATCAACATAAAATGAAAAAAAAACATGAAACGCGTCGGGGCGGGGCTACACTTGTTCGATACCACACATACCAGGAAGTCTTGAAGCTTTCACTCACAATACGTGAGCGGCCGATTTTACGGATTTTAACTGTAAGTGGCTACTTTGTTTGTTTAATAAAACGTTGATTTTACTACACCATGAGGAGTTCTTGTCCCTTTTATATTTTCGTGGTGAAATACTGATCCGGGGGATAAGTATTGGACGGCTGTAGGAGTACAAACGTTCATTTTTCTCTGCTTACAATTTCCTTGGTCTGGTGAGTGCGCATCCCAGAGGGGACTTAGATGTGGACACTTGGATGAGGGATTTGGTAGACACACTGAAAATTCCCAATCTTTTTTTGGATTCACAAAGGAAGAGTTTTTTTTGGATTCACGTTTAATTACTAATTTATGGATTTTTGAACCCATTTTCACATCACCTGCGGATTCACTTTGTTTTACATCACTTTAACTGATATATTTGAGATTGCTTTCACTTTTTATATGTTTATATACATTGTCACTTAACTGATATATCACTGTTTAGCAATATATGTGATCTAATTAACACATTTTGGCACAAGTGGAGATTTATGTTCACGATTTTGATGTTTATATAATTTTTGTCAACACTAATTTAATTCACTTATTAATGACACCGAGCGCTGCACACCTAGCTATATATGAATTTGACCCTAGTGTCTTAAAGTACAGCAGCTCCAATACATTTATATAATTTTAAATTAATTTTTACATTATTATTCACAATTTTAACTAGTTTTTAAATATTTTAAACATCCTTAAAATCATCCATAAGCGCGGATTACACAGATTCCATCTTTTGAGGTTTTTCCTAATATCTCTGCAGCTATGGACGTGTTTGATTTTGTACAGAACAGAGCAATTTACCTTGATGAGGTTTTTAGTTTTAAAAAGAGTAATACCACTAATGCACAACAGGACTTTAAGTCCCTTAAAATAGCTTTAGAAAAACAACTGGTCCTATGGTGGGAAATTACCTCTCATGAGCGATATTTGCCAGATGGGATTATCCCAAGTAGTTTAAGATGGGATATCCCACCCAATGATGGGTTAAAAGACCAGGAGTCACTAACCGAATGGGCTGGTTTCTTTCACCACTGTGGAGAGAAATTACTTCAATTGATTATGGGGAGAAAAAGACGGAAATTACACCAAGTAGAACTAAGGCTAAAAGAACTAAAGATTAAAATAGAGACATACACGGATACCCAATTATTTAAAAGTAACATAGAGGAACTGGAGAAATTTATGCAAAAAAGGGATGTAGAATAAAAAAATAAAAAACATAAAAAATATATTAGAGATATGATGGACTTTAAAAACGGAAAAGTTTACAAATGGCAGAATATAGAAGAAGAACAAATAGATAGTTGTAACACAAGCACTAAGGATCCAGATGAGAAAGAAGATCCGATATATCCAGAAGAACAACACTGGAAACCAGTCAAAAAGAGAAAAAGAGATAAGGAAACTCGAGTAGAGACCACCCCTTATCCATCCCCAGGAAATTTTGATTCAAAATTGGAATTATCTCAGAGATTCCATCCCCTATTAGCGCAGGAGAACCTGGAGAGAGAAAAGAATACACAAGTCAACCCCCGATATCAATCAAACTATACAGGGCATAAGGCCCCCAATTACAATCGTTTTTTAGGGGGGAACTACACTTCAGGGAACAGCCCAGAACAGATGAAAGAAGGATTCAACAACCTATAGGGGGACAACAACATCATTATTGGGAAAGACCTATGAGAGGAAATGGAAGGGAGTACAGACCATACGGAAGAAGGGGTGGATGGCCACAGAGAGAATGGAGAGATACATGGACTCCAACACAACCCCTAAGACAGGACCAATGGCCCCCAAGTCGAAAAGGGGTTGTAGAGGGGGCAGAAAGATTCAACTCAAGAAGAGGACGGAACTTCTAACAGAAGGAGTCTTCAACTTGAGTTCAATAAATTTAACCAAAGAGGAAGAAAGAGTCCTTAATTTGGGACTTAAATTTGCCCCAATTAGTAACTTAAATAAATTCAATACGTTTATTGATATCCAAAAATTTATAAGGAAGGTAAACATCAAAAAACATTATGCATCCCTCCCAGAGGTTCCTAGGACCAGTACTTATGGTCCCAAGGAAAGTAAATATGTATACACCTCATTAAAGAATCAATCTGTCTTTAATCCAAAACCAACAGCCAATAATTTTATAGAGGTATTTAAACATCTGGTAGAGGAGGATTTGAAAACCCTGGAATTTAAAAACGTCCAAAATAAAGTCTTTATCAATAAAGGAATAGAATCGCTGGAAAAAAGGAGGGATATAGTGATCAGACCGGCTGACAAGGGAGGAGGGGTAGTGGTCATGGATAAAGAATATTATATTAAAGAGATGGCAAACATCTTAAGAACACCGGAAACATATGAAAAACTTAATAATAATCCTACTATATCATTTAAAAAGGAATTAGAGAAACTGGTGCAAAAGGCTTTTAAAAAGGAATTGATAACGAAAAAAGAGAGGGATTATTTAATACCCTCAACAAGTAGAACTCCGATTGTGTATTTTTTACCAAAGATACACAAAAATATGAGAACACCCCCTGGAAGACCGATTGTTAGTGGGATAGGATCCTTAACAGCCAGGTTAGGGGAACTAATAGACTGGCACTTACAGCCACTGGTGGTTAAAACTAAAGCTTTTCTGAAGGACAGTAAAGACATCCTACATTTACTAAATAACATAGAAGTAAATGATAATATGATATTAGCCACCATAGATGTGGCATCACTTTATACTGCGATCCCACACGAAGGCGGATTCGAAGCGGTTAAATGGGCGATGGATAACACCTCCGGTTATAAACGCGAACAAAAAGAATTTCTGATTAAATGTATACAGTTTGCGATGACAAGGAATTTTTTCTGGTATGATGGATGTTACTATCTCCAGAAAAGGGGAGTAGCGATGGGCGCAAAATTTGCGCCCAGTTTAGCTAACTTGTATATGTCAAAATGGGAGGAAGATCATATTTTTGGTAAAAAGATCTGGAATATAAAGATGTGGAAACGCTCCATAGACGATATCCTAATCGTCTGGGAAGGAGATTATGATGCACTTCCAAAATAATTAAAGGAGAACTATGGGGTCAGTGTTTTTCCCCATAGTTCTCCTTAGGGTAATGGGAGGACACAAACTTGCGTCCTCCCGTCACCCTAGGCTCAGTATACCGCGAGCTACAGCTCATTATATACTGAGACGCCGCAGCCGAAGCGGATCCCGACATCGATGTCTGGACCTGCCCAGCTGCCTGAGTGACAGCTGGCTCTGCCTATCTAGAGGCAGAACCAGCTGTACCCGCCCCCTCCCCCGTCCATTCCGCCAGTCAGCGCTGGCAGATCGGAGCGGGGAGGGGGGAATCCAGCCCCTCCCCTGTCACGGCAGAGAGCTGTGACAGGATTGAGAGGTGAGCGAACGCCGGTATGTGTTCGCTCACCTCCCGATCTACTGAGCCGACCTGTGACAGTCTCATTGTCAGAGGTCGGCTAGAACTATGAGGTGAGTGAAAAGCACTCGCCTCATAGTTCTCCTTTAAAAAAATACTCCCGGAAAACAAAAAGCATCACTGCTATGGGAAGCCTTGCAGCACAATTGCTATGCACAGGAGAAGAGTTAAAAGTAACCACTGACCTCAAATCAACCACAAACCACATTTTAGCCGAAATGAATGTTACATCGAAACTACTGAACAGAAGTTGGGTTTGCAGAGCGCCGGATCCAACTTATAAGGACAAATAGAGATCGTGGTTCCAAAGTAAAATGTAGCTTGCTGTTACGTAGGGAGTCTTCAGTGGTCCCCGAAGTAGTGGTACCAGTGTAGGAAAAAGAGGAACGTGCCACAGTATTGGTATGAGTCCAAATTTTTATTGCATATTAAAAACCAACCCAATGGGCTGGGAACAGGAGAACATAAAAAAGTATTAAAAAAAGTTTAATATTATACAAAATATAATGTATAAGAAATTAAATCCATAAAAGTACATGAAATGTATGATGATAAATAAATAAAAAATAACACGGGGTGAATAAAAATATGTGAAGAATTTATAATGCACATTTAATACATTAACCTATTTCCAGAAGAGCAAAGAATTGCTTGGTGGTTAGTACTTCTGCCTTGCAGCACTGGGGGACCCCGGTTCAAATCCCAGTCAGGACACTATCTACATGGGGTTTGCATGTTCTCCTTCTCTTTAATATTAAGTGGGCCCTGGGCAAGATTTTGCTGATGGGCCCCCACAGACCCGTCCACCTCTATTACCTGCCCCCCCCCCCACACTTCCTGACCCAGACCCCCGTATCCACCTACATCACCTTCCCCCAAAACTAAAAAAATTAAAACAGTATATGAATGTGTGTATAGACTCAGGACACTGCAACACAATAAACTCAGGACTCTGCACTGCAATAAACTCAGGACTCTGCACTGCAATAAACTCAGGACTCTGCAGCGCAATAAACTCAGGACTCTGCACTGCAATAAACTCAGGACTCTGCACTGCAATAAACACAGGACTCTGCACTGCAATAAACTCAGGACTCTGCACTGCAATAAACTCAGGACTCTGCACTGCAATAAACTCAGGACTCTGCACTGCAATAAACTCAGGACTCTGCAATGCAATGGACCCTACAACACAGATTTTAGACCCATAAGTCTATATTATATGTAGAATGCATATGTTGAAAATGCAATGCACCATGCAGCAAGTGTTCGGGGACATGCAATGTAAATGCAGTAACAATTTTACTAATTTAACCCCATACTGGTACATTATGTTCTGAACTACTTGCAAATCTTCTTGTATGATTTATTGTTATTATTATTATTATTATTATTATACAGGATTTATATACAGGTGAAACTCAAATAATTAGAATATCGTGCAAAAGTAATTGCAGTAAGTGCTGCAAAAGGGGCCCAAACCAAGTACTGAGTACATATGCATGCTTCTACTTTTCAGAGGTCCGATATTGTTCTATGTACAATCCTTGTTCTATTGATTGCATGTAATAATCTACTTTTTTGAGGTTGTGGATTTGGGCTTCTTGGGGTTTTCATGAGCTGTAAGCCATAATCATCACAATGATGACAAATCACGGCTTGAACTATCTTGCTTTGCATGTAATGAGTCTCTCTCATATATTAGTTTCACCTTTTAAGTTGCATTAGTGAAATAAATGAACTTTGCACGATATTCTAATTATTCGAGTTTCACCTGCATATACACCGTGTTTCCCCCCAAATAAGACACCGTCTTATATTTTTTTTCCCCCAAAAAAACACACTAGGTCTTATTTTCAGGGGATGTCTTATTTTTTTTAAATGTGCAACAAAATGTACAACACTCCAAAGTTTTTAATGTACAACAATCCAATTTTTTTTATGTACAACAATTAACATTTATTCATGTACAAAAATATACTGTACATTTATTCAAATACAGTCATGTCATCTTCTTCTGGAACATCGTCATAACTCTCCAAATCCCGAATTCTCGCTTGATTTTCTTGCGACTCCAATTCCTTTAGAACTATTGACCCCAATGTCTAGCAATAGAACTCTCTTTAAATGAACACTTCTTGTCCAGGTAGCCTGCTTGTAGTGCATTGGCAACACAGGTGTCAGAGATTTTAGCCCATCAATTCTTCACGTCACGGCCTCTTGCAGGCCAGGCTTCACAAAGTTTCCACGCTGATTTCTCTCCATTTTATTTTCAATGAAATAATTATTTCCACGTGCAAATGGTCCCTTGAATGGCTTGTTTATTGCAATATCAAGAGTCTGGAGATAGGCTGTCATTCCTGCAGGAATCATTATTTGATCAATTCTTCTCTCTGCAAGGAAGTTCTTCATGTCTTTAGCACGGTGAGTGCTGGCTGAATCCCAGACTAGCAGACCTCTTTGACCACCTCGCAAAATAAGTGGCAGCATTAAATCGACCCACTTCCTTATAACTGCTTGTGTGCACCAGGCTTTTTCGGTTTCAAGAACATAAATGCCTGAAACACGTTCAATCCCCTCTTTCTTGCCCTTAGCGATGATTAGAGGTGTGACTTTCTTTCCATCCAGACGAATTGCCAAAATACAGGTAACACGTGCACTTTCTTCGACCCACTGCCTTATAACTGCTTGTGTGCACCAGGCTTTTTCGGTTTCAAGAACATAAATGCCTGAAACACGTTCAATCCCATACTTCTTGCCCTTAGCGATGATTAGAGGCAGGGCAGCCATCAGAAATTTTGGGGCCCCTTACACGGCTTTAGGTTAGGACCCACCTGAGAGTGACCCTGCAGAGCTGCTGCACAGTCCATCTGAGACTGTCTATGGTGGGCTCTGAATGGGGTCTCAGGTGGGCTGGTCAGGGCTGCATCCCCTCCCTCCTTTTCTTCCTTCCTAGCTCCTCTTACCTGCACACATGGCCTCGTCTGACATCAGACGAGCAGCGTCGCTGATGGGGCCCTAGCTTGTCTCAAAGCCGCTGGAGCGGGAATGCTGGGGCCCTGCGCTGCTAGGGCCAGGCCTCCGCCTCCTCGCCCTTCACCGTCGGCCGATAGTCATGTAAGGGAGCTGGGCGGGCCCCCCAGGCTGCCCGGGCCCCTTACATTAGTATCGGCTGTACCTCCCTGATTAGAGGTGTGACTTTCTTTCCATCCAGACGAATTGCCAAAATACAGGTAACACGTGCACTTTCGTAACCAGTGGTAGGAATGTAGATTGACGAGACACCCCTTTGATTAATTGTTGTTTGAGATCCTTGACCCATAAACACTGCAGTTTCATCCATAGCAATCATGTTGGAGAGTTGGTATTTAGAAAAGTCGATGCCATCAAAAAAAGACTTGAATGCAAGCGCACGTTTAACAATTGCTTTGAATTCTTCTGAGGATATATCCATCTTTGGCGCCATCGCAAGGGCAAATGCTTGAATATCAGCCCTGCGCACAACCAAAGCCTTTGCTCTCCTGTCAGCAATCCATTCACAGGTGATGTCTTCCAAATGTGGAAATAACGTTTGCCGACCTGATCCACACTTGCGCTTCTTAGCATTTCCCTTGTCCACCTGTTGACTGAGGGTATTGTAGTCTGCTCGCCATTTTCGGACCAATCGGAGATCCAACTTCTTCTCTTGGCAGTAAGCTGTAAGATTCTTGCCGCATGATTCATCTACAATTCTTTTCTTGTACTCGACAGAATAGCTCTCTCTTGTTGCGCTCATCTTGTCTGGGGGTCAAAATACAGTATAATTCTGTTTAAATCTACCATTAAAGCAAGTACGATAATACAACCCCTACGGTACAAGTCACTTGGGGGGGGGCCTGGACAGGAGGAAGAGGGCCCCATTAACAAAAAATAAATAGCAAAAAGTTTCCAGGCACACTCACCAGCCAGCATGCAAAAAAACCTTTCTAACCACTAAGGTTAAAAGCAGAAGTTTAGATACACGTCTTCTGCAGAAAATGTGAAAGCCGCACAGCCACGTCAAGGCACCTCTATATAGTGCGACCCTAACTCTAAACTATGATAGTCTCTATCTTGGAGCACATGGGGCAGAAAGATTAAATTGGGTGCAGGTTTGTCAGGAGGAAGCCCAACCTCCCTTAAAGGTACAGGTACGCACAAGGGACCCCGCACATCACAACGGCAGCTGAGACCTCCCATGCGTCACTGCACCAAATCCGTCAAGCAAAACAAATGGCTAACGCACTCATCAATTCGTTACCAGCTTTACAGCAAGGTGCACCTTCCGTGTGCACCTTGCTGTAAAGCTGGTAATGAATTGATGAGTGCGTTTTCCATTTGTTTTGCCATTAACCAAAAAGGCACTAACATTGGCTCCTGGGACTAGAGCTCCCAGCAGGCTGATGCTCCACAGCTCCCTCCCACAGGGGCATACGGTAGTACCATATAAGGGTGTAGGTGGGGTAGTTTGCAGAGGGGGGGGGGATATCAGTGGGGGGTCAGGAAGATCATCAATCAGTCACAGTACCATTCTTTCACTCCCTTCTCCAGTACTGTATGATACAGTACATTACATACCGGTATCTCTGCTCTGTGTGACAGCAGTGTGCCTCAGCATATTTTATCATCTTCAATTAATTTGAGATGTTTTATCAAACAGTTTTATCTCTACCGTATTATTTAAATTATATTGAAAAAAAAAAAAGTATGTGAGGGGATGCTCGATGGGGACATTATAGACTGCATACTGTCCCCATTGAGGATCCCCTCACATACTTTTTTTTTTTTCAATATAATTTAAATAATACGGTAGAGATAAAACTGTTTGATAAAACATCTCAAATTAATTGAAGATGATAAAATATGCTGAGGCACACTGCTGTCACACAGAGCAGAGATACCGGTATGTAATGTACTGAGAATTGGAGTGAAAGAATGGTACTGTGACTGTCACAGTACGGTACCTGGCTGCAGCTGTCTGGAGCTCTGTAATGCCGTCCAGGGAGCCAAATAGAAACTCCCTCACCTCAGCTTTGACCCCACTGGCCATGCCACGCTGTGCCTGCTGGGAAACGTAGTTTTCCAGCGGCAGCTCTAGTTTCCTAAAAGCCGAGGCAGACGAGCGGACCGGCGGGCAGACAGGCCGACAGGAGGGGGTGAGAGAGGGAGGGAGCTGCGGTGGCCAGAACGTTTTTTTGCGATCTTGCAGACAGGAGACAAGCTGCACATACCGGTATCATTGATTTTTACACTCCTTGCTACACTCCAACAGACCCCTTGCTGGCTGCTTGGATGCACCAATACCGGTACATGTGCTAGTTAGGTCTTATTTTTTTTGTACAACAATCACAAGTTTATGCAAATCCAAATTAAATAATCCAAAATGGTAAAGTTATGAATATGGTGATCAGGGCAATCAGGGGTGCCGTACCTTTCCAAGAACAATTTGGTAACCAATCGCTAGCCAGAATGAGCGAAACTCACTATCAATTCCTCACAGGCGGAGTGCATTTGGTATCACTCCGCCTGTGACAGGAGTCGGCGCAATAGAGGAAACATTGGCTTATGCGGCTCTGCTCCCTCCGCTGCCGCCTCGCTTCCTCTAGCGCTGGCTTCGCTGGTACCCCTGATTATCTCCCGCTTTTCTTCAAGTTCCCCCTTATGCCACCACCGGCCCCGGGAATGGTCACAACTTGGTCTTATTTTCGGGGTAGGTCTTATATTTTAGCAATTCCCAAAAATAGAACTAGGTCTTATTTTTGGGGTAGGTCTTATTTTCGGGGAAACAGGGTGCATACATACACACACACACACACACACACACACACATATGAGAATATAATTATATATGAGGAAACAAAAAATATGAGAATATATTTATATATTTTTTAAAATTCATATTAGTGGTCCGCGGGATTTAAAATGATGAATTTAGTGGTCCATGAGGTCCGAAAGGTAGGCGACCACTGGTCTAAATTGTTTTACACGATGGGCAGTATGTATTATATCTTGTGGGCTGCAATGGACAATAGAGCGATAGCAGTATAAAACCTGGCACCCGGGAGAACTAGGGGGCTGGATTGGTGTGAAGTGATGGGAGGAAAGAAGAAGGAGATTCATCTGAGAGTTTATAAGAAGCATATTTGGTCTATCTGAAATAGAGAGACCATACATTTCCGGTGAGTGGAGATTGACCGTGGTCAGATGGGAGGATGGAAGATCGCTAATGAAGAATTTTGTACTCGCATTGTGGACCAAAACTGATTGGGAGTGGCTTCTTTTTTGGGGATTTTCTAATGACTGCACCTAATTATTACGGCTTGGATTTGAATTTACCATGAACACTTCATTGTTCATAAATTATAAATGATATGACATCTAAAATGACAAGTTAAAGATCTTCCACTATACGATCATGTTCTTTTTAGGGTTGATCTTATGTAAGTTAAGTGGACATCTATACCATCTTGTTAATATTTTAAAATTTCAATGTGTTCCTTTTAATCCCAAACTCTTGGAGTCACCACTAACAGCTTCAGACCTTTCAGAGTATAATAAGTACTTCTGAATACGGTCTTCAAATCAGTTTTCTATCCAATTACAGACTGAATATTCTAATCCAATAGACCTTAACTTACACATTTGCTGTCTTTTGGGGGACTGTGTCATATTCCCAGTATAATATATCCATAGTCACTCCTTTGTCTAATGTATTGCTTACTTCCTCATAAAAAGAAAGTAGATTTGTTTGACAACTTTGGTCTTTTATAAATCCGTGCTCACTATCACTTATTATATTGTTTTCTAGCAATACCTAATGTATGTGATCCTTTCTCAAACTCTCAAGTATCCTTCTGACTACGGAAGTTAAGTCTTCAGGTCTGTAGTTGCTTTGTAAAAACGTTGATCTCTTTTTAAAAATAGGCTCCACATTGGCCTTGCGCCAACCCATTGGTACCAAGGCAGTGAAGAGAGCCTCTAAAAATAACATACAATGGCTTCAAAGTATCTGTCACGATCTGGGATCAGGCTCGGAGTCCAGTAGCTGCAACAGCAGGCAAATTCATGGTATAACAGGCCGGGATCGGTACACAAGCAGACGGTAGTAGTATATGAGCCGGCAGAAGCATAGTCAGTAAACAAGCCGAGATCAGCAGCCAAAGGTATTGGGTATGAAGAAGAAGACGATGAGAGTAGTCGGTGAATCAGCAGCCAAAGGTCGGTACACGGGTAGCAGTATTAGAGGATTGTATCACAGGAGGAGCAAGGAAGCAAGATATTGGCAGGAGCACAATAATCTGCCAAACAGGAAGTGCAGAGGCGTGGCTTAAATAGGAAGTTCAAGGGAGGAGTAAGGAGTTCAGAGTTCAGCAGAAACTAGGTTTACTTGAGGATTACACAGGGGATCAGGCAAGGAGCTATCCAATGTCCTAAGGTGGCTCAGCAGGTAGAACCACCACCAGCTATAGAAGAGGCCTGGGTTCGGATCCAGTTCCTGACAGTAGCAGAGCTCAATACTTTGAGAACACGTGGGTGTAAGTAACCCGTCCAGGACCTTTGTTCACCTTCATTATATCTGTTTCTAGACCATTTCAATGTTGAGCCATTGTGATTCATTGGAGGCTGTGGCATGCCATCCCCATTACTGACTTGAGTCCCACCATGTTCCATTGTATACACAGAGCTGAAGAAGATATTTCATAGATTTGCCTTCTCTTTGTCCTCAGTCACCAACTCTAAGTTATCTTGTAAGCAGCCAACTTGCTACTTAAAGCATTTTTGGGGGATTTCTCTCTCTTGCAACCTGCAGTTCATTTTATTTTTTTTGTGATTTTGATTTCCTTTTTACATATTTTGTTATATTCTTTGCAACTTTCAAATGATAAAAATGTTTTTTCATTGTCATGAAATGTCATTTTAACATTGGACGTGAGCCACATGAGTTTTACTTTTAGCCTTTTAAACTTATTGTTGCCCGCGGGGAATATATTTTGCAGTGTTTGCAAACAATTGATTTGGAACATTCCCATTTCTGTTTTGTGTTTTTTGATGGCAATATTTCCTCCCAGTCTAAGCCGTGGAGAGCGGCCCCAAGCACTGGAAAAACTGCTCACCTAAAATTAAGTATTTTTATATTTTCCAGAGTCAAATAAAGTCAAATAAAATCATATTATGATCAATGTTTTTTTTTATATGAACATTTGTAATAAGCTCCATATTGTTTGAGATTAGCAGATCCAGAAGATCATCATTTCTAGTTGGGGCTTCTATAAACTGAACCATAAACCTGCGTTGCAACAAGTTTATAAATTTCCCCCTTTTACTGTTCCAGCAGTGTCATTATGCCGGTCAATGTCAGGGAAGTTACAATCTTCCATTATTACCGCTGCCCCAGCCCTTGCAGCCCTTTGTATCTGTGTAAGCAGCTGAGTCTCTTCCTCCTCATTACCACTGGGGCTGTAACAAACTCTAATAATTCCTCTGCAGTATGCACACCAATATATAACTCCACCCATGATGCCTCCATCTTACTCTCCATCAACAAGGTCCTCTTCCATAGACAGACGTAACAAATAGAAATAACAGAAGACCTCCTCCCGAGCCCCTCATTGCAACACAGTGTGTAGTGTCTACATATTATAGTTGTACAGATTTTAATTGCATACAGGCTGACTCCATTTATCTTATTTTCGGGGAAACAGGGTGGATACATACACACACACACACACACACACACACACATATGAGAATATAATTATATATGAGGAAACAAAAAATATGAGAATATATTTATATATTTTTTAAAATTCATATTAGTGGTCCGCGGGATTTAAAATGATGAATTTAGTGGTCCATGAGGTCCGAAAGGTAGGCGACCACTGGTCTAAATTGTTTTACACGATGGGCAGTATGTATTATATCTTGTGGGCTGCAATGGACAATAGAGCGATAGCAGTATAAAACCTGGCACCCGGGAGAACTAGGGGGCTGGATTGGTGTGAAGTGATGGGAGGAAAGAAGAAGGAGATTCATCTGAGAGTTTATAAGAAGCATATTTGGTCTATCTGAAATAGAGAGACCATACATTTCCGGTGAGTGGAGATTGACCGTGGTCAGATGGGAGGATGGAAGATCGCTAATGAAGAATTTTGTACTCGCATTGTGGACCAAAACTGATTGGGAGTGGCTTCTTTTTTGGGGATTTTCTAATGACTGCACCTAATTATTACGGCTTGGATTTGAATTTACCATGAACACTTCATTGTTCATAAATTATAAATGATATGACATCTAAAATGACAAGTTAAAGATCTTCCACTATACGATCATGTTCTTTTTAGGGTTGATCTTATGTAAGTTAAGTGGACATCTATACCATCTTGTTAATATTTTAAAATTTCAATGTGTTCCTTTTAATCCCAAACTCTTGGAGTCACCACTAACAGCTTCAGACCTTTCAGAGTATAATAAGTACTTCTGAATACGGTCTTCAAATCAGTTTTCTATCCAATTACAGACTGAATATTCTAATCCAATAGACCTTAACTTACACATTTGCTGTCTTTTGGGGGACTGTGTCATATTCCCAGTATAATATATCCATAGTCACTCCTTTGTCTAATGTATTGCTTACTTCCTCATAAAAAGAAAGTAGATTTGTTTGACAACTTTGGTCTTTTATAAATCCGTGCTCACTATCACTTATTATATTGTTTTCTAGCAATACCTAATGTATGTGATCCTTTCTCAAACTCTCAAGTATCCTTCTGACTACGGAAGTTAAGTCTTCAGGTCTGTAGTTGCTTTGTAAAAACGTTGATCTCTTTTTAAAAATAGGCTCCACATTGGCCTTGCGCCAACCCATTGGTACCAAGGCAGTGAAGAGAGCCTCTAAAAATAACATACAATGGCTTCAAAGTATCTGTCACGATCTGGGATCAGGCTCGGAGTCCAGTAGCTGCAACAGCAGGCAAATTCATGGTATAACAGGCCGGGATCGGTACACAAGCAGACGGTAGTAGTATATGAGCCGGCAGAAGCATAGTCAGTAAACAAGCCGAGATCAGCAGCCAAAGGTATTGGGTATGAAGAAGAAGACGATGAGAGTAGTCGGTGAATCAGCAGCCAAAGGTCGGTACACGGGTAGCAGTATTAGAGGATTGTATCACAGGAGGAGCAAGGAAGCAAGATATTGGCAGGAGCACAATAATCTGCCAAACAGGAAGTGCAGAGGCGTGGCTTAAATAGGAAGTTCAAGGGAGGAGTAAGGAGTTCAGAGTTCAGCAGAAACTAGGTTTACTTGAGGATTACACAGGGGATCAGGCAAGGAGCTATCCAATGTCCTAAGGTGGCTCAGCAGGTAGAACCACCACCAGCTATAGAAGAGGCCTGGGTTCGGATCCAGTTCCTGACAGTAGCAGAGCTCAATACTTTGAGAACACGTGGGTGTAAGTAACCCGTCCAGGACCTTTGTTCACCTTCATTATATCTGTTTCTAGACCATTTCAATGTTGAGCCATTGTGATTCATTGGAGGCTGTGGCATGCCATCCCCATTACTGACTTGAGTCCCACCATGTTCCATTGTATACACAGAGCTGAAGAAGATATTTCATAGATTTGCCTTCTCTTTGTCCTCAGTCACCAACTCTAAGTTATCTTGTAAGCAGCCAACTTGCTACTTAAAGCATTTTTGGGGGATTTCTCTCTCTTGCAACCTGCAGTTCATTTTATTTTTTTTGTGATTTTGATTTCCTTTGCAGGAGCACAATAATCTGCCAAACAGGAAGTGCAGAGGCGTGGCTTAAATAGGAAGTTCAAGGGAGGAGTAAGGAGTTCAGAGTTCAGCAGAAACTAGGTTTACTTGAGGATTACACAGGGGATCAGGCAAGGAGCTATCCAATGTCCTAAGGTGGCTCAGCAGGTAGAACCACCACCAGCTATAGAAGAGGCCTGGGTTCGGATCCAGTTCCTGACAGTAGCAGAGCTCAATACTTTGAGAACACGTGGGTGTAAGTAACCCGTCCAGGACCTTTGTTCACCTTCATTATATCTGTTTCTAGACCATTTCAATGTTGAGCCATTGTGATTCATTGGAGGCTGTGGCATGCCATCCCCATTACTGACTTGAGTCCCACCATGTTCCATTGTATACACAGAGCTGAAGAAGATATTTCATAGATTTGCCTTCTCTTTGTCCTCAGTCACCAACTCTAAGTTATCTTGTAAGCAGCCAACTTGCTACTTAAAGCATTTTTGGGGGATTTCTCTCTCTTGCAACCTGCAGTTCATTTTATTTTTTTTGTGATTTTGATTTCCTTTTTACATATTTTGTTATATTCTTTGCAACTTTCAAATGATAAAAATGTTTTTTCATTGTCATGAAATGTCATTTTAACATTGGACGTGAGCCACATGAGTTTTACTTTTAGCCTTTTAAACTTATTGTTGCCCGCGGGGAATATATTTTGCAGTGTTTGCAAACAATTGATTTGGAACATTCCCATTTCTGTTTTGTGTTTTTTGATGGCAATATTTCCTCCCAGTCTAAGCCGTGGAGAGCGGCCCCAAGCACTGGAAAAACTGCTCACCTAAAATTAAGTATTTTTATATTTTCCAGAGTCAAATAAAGTCAAATAAAATCATATTATGATCAATGTTTTTTTTTATATGAACATTTGTAATAAGCTCCATATTGTTTGAGATTAGCAGATCCAGAAGATCATCATTTCTAGTTGGGGCTTCTATAAACTGAACCATAAACCTGCGTTGCAACAAGTTTATAAATTTCCCCCTTTTACTGTTCCAGCAGTGTCATTATGCCGGTCAATGTCAGGGAAGTTACAATCTTCCATTATTACCGCTGCCCCAGCCCTTGCAGCCCTTTGTATCTGTGTAAGCAGCTGAGTCTCTTCCTCCTCATTACCACTGGGGCTGTAACAAACTCTAATAATTCCTCTGCAGTATGCACACCAATATATAACTCCACCCATGATGCCTCCATCTTACTCTCCATCAACAAGGTCCTCTTCCATAGACAGACGTAACAAATAGAAATAACACAACACCTCCTCCTGAGCCCCTCATTGCAACACAGTGTGTAGTGTCTACATATTATAGTTGTACAGATTTTAATTGCATACAGGCTGACTCCATTTAACCCCGTGGCATCAGAAGGTTTGCACCAGAACTTAGGGGGTTATTCAGGACGAAGAACCCGAAGGATCCAGCCATAGCTTCGGCTGATCCTTCAGCTCTCTCCGGCCACCGGAGACCTTCGGTTCAGTCGAACTGAAGGACTGCTGTACGGGCTATTCACTATAGCCCGTACAGCCGCCGAAGGTGGCCCAGCGGCTCAGTCAAGCCGAAGGCATATGCATTGACTCAACTGAGCTGAAGTGACACCTGAAGCAGACCGAATTGCCTGCTGAAAGTCGGCCGTAAGCCCCTCAAATGACAGCTGGCCAGAGCCAGCCGTGATCTCACGGCTGGCTCCGCCCAGTTGTTATTCATTGGCCAGGACCTGCTGGAAGACTCTAGGAAACTCTAGGAAACGTCACGGCCAATAGGAAACAGTTGGGCGCAGCTAGCCGTCACTGCTAGCTCCACCCAATTGCTTTTGTTTTCTTTTTTTACAAATCTTTATTCATTTTTTAATTTTACGTTTTAAAAATATTTTTAAACTCTTTTCATTGATTTCTTATTCTGCTCAGTACCAGGGAAGTACTGAGCAGAATAACTGAGCCGAATGCCATTCGGCGGTATTCAGCTTTTCACTCACTGCCCCTATGAGAATAGGGGCGAAAGGCAGCGAGTGAGCTGCTGGAGCTTCGGCTCAGCCGATCCACATGTTGGGTCGGCTTAGTCAAAGTCCCTCTGCACTGAAGGCAGCCGATGTACGGGTGAAATCAGCCGTACTGAGCCGGAGTGAGTAACCGAACGTTGTTCGACTCACTTCACTTCAGCTGGGTTATTCACTCGTCTGCCTTCAGCTGATTTGTGAATAACCCCCCTTAGTTTCATAGTAAGGGGGGGGAATTAAAAAAAAAAATTGCAAATGCTTTAGAAAACACTTTTTCCACGTCGATATTATGAACTATTTTGTGTAGATCAGTAAAATATATATTTTAATTTGAGGTTGTAAAACTTGGAAAAAGTCATAATTATGCAAAGCATTGTACATATGACCCAGCTAGAAGATTTCTCTTTTTCATATAATAAATGAGGCCGAGGCTAACTTCTAAAGTATATCATTGTGCAATCACTGTGCTGCCAGATGTATAGTATTTTTGTTTTATAATATTTTCAAAAAAATGCTCAGCTAAAAAAACTGAAAATTGAATGCTTCCTCTTTATTTCTTACTGGTTAAGTCTTCGAGTGCCTTTCTTAAGTTCCCTAAAACTAAGATGCTGTGCTGGGCAACCTCGTATTTATGAATCTGTATCAGTAAGATACAAAGCAGACACGGACTGCACAGAGCGCGGAATCGTATCTCTCAGCCGGGTACAATGAAGAAAGCTGACGATTGTGGGGGGAACTCAGGTAATCCATAAATATGATGACTTATCCATACTGAGGTCAACCTTATTAAAAACTATATAGTGACAAGTATCAGCATCACTGATTGGTCGCTGGAGATAAGCCGAGTGATTTCGGTGAGATCAATTTCACTGCAAAATTACCAATTCCACCATTGGGCAAAACTTCCTCAAAATGGAAACTCTTAAATTCGCACATTAAGCTGCTTGTAAGTAAAAATAATTTACTCTTCTTTTCTGTATTTATAGAGTAGGTTTTTGGGGGTGGTGTGGTTTATTTAATGTCATGTTGTGTTCTTTGCATTGATGGTTTTTATTTTATTTTTTTACCTCTTTAAGTATATTTGACCATTATTTGTGTACTGTCACTTTTTTAATTTTATTTTTCTGTAGCTGTTTGGGATTTTTTCCCCATAAAATAACCCTAAAATATATTGTTACTAATGAAGGTGTTTAATTTTTTAATTAAAGACCAGGTCCAGTAGTATAAAGGATTTTCTATACCCGTCAGTGACAATCTAAAGCTCGTCAAACCCTTAAAAACCACCTTTACTGATTTCAGTGTACGTTACAAACATGGGGACATTTCAGGGAAATGATAACTATCAGTTTTGCTCTCTCCTATTTCTCACATTTTACTTAAAGTAGCAGATTGTGCCCATTCGTGAAAGGGTTAGATGTGAAGAGAGGGGAGAGAGGAGCAACAACTATAACTGGCCATGCAGTGCTCAATTTATTTTATTCAGCCTGTGAGCTGAACTGAAAAAATAGAGCAGACTCCTCCATCAACGCTACGCTAAGGGAATTGATCGAGGAATACCCAAACAGAGCCAGCAACTCATTGGCTGCCGACTCTATTTGTGCAAAGATTTTCTGACCTGCTCCTTCGAGGGATACCAGCCGAGAAGGTGCCGACAGCTGCACCCACTGTGCACATTTCGGGCAGTTCCTTAAGAACCAGCCGAAATTCACACAGTGTATGTCTACCTTAAACATGACATGGGATTGAACAGAGCTGTAAGTACTTATCTAAAAAAAAACAAAAAACTACCTCCTGTAAGGGGCTGCCCTACTGCCTTACTGCTCATTTATGCTCAGGGTACCTATGTAAAGGATTTTTACTTACCTGATCCCTGCCCCAAGACCAACCCACCCGCAGCCTCTCACCCCCTATGACCTGTCAGTGCGTATAATGCAGGGCCCATAGCCTAAGAATATGCATGAGGATGCCAAGGGACAGTCCATACGCTGACGCGTAGGAGGGACAAGGAGACCGCCAACTGCTGGGAGTGTTGGGATCAGGTGAGTTTTACCCAATGCTCTAGACCAATGCAAGTCAAGGGAGTTTTTTTTTCTCTGGAGATAGGCTTTAAGTGAGTTGTTCTGATGTTTGCAAGTAGGCAAATCTTAGTAATCTGGGGAAATATGATGATTCATCATGATCCATGGAAATACAATTTATTATCTCTTCACATTAACATGATGGTATTGAATCACCAATTTAGAAATGGGCAAAACAAACAGATCTACAATATGTTGACTCCCAATTCTCCCCAATCTGATTTGCTTGTCCTTTAAACATTTAAGTGATTATGTGTCTGTCCAAAAGTTTGAAAGAGAAACGTCCTGCATAAGAAAACCCTTAATACGTTGTACTTAGCTGCTGCTGACATCTCCTCCTGGTCTTCTTCCTGGTGATGGCATCTTAGGCCACCTTGATTGGCCTTGACCTTAATGATGTTATTCCTTCACATGCCAGCGGAAGCTAATTTGTCCCAACACCCGGCACATAACAGGATTGTAGAAAATGGATGCAGCCCCGTCTTCTTTTCTCTAGTACTAAGTGGGCTCTGCATGGAATATATTGACATACAGATTATAAGAGTTTGCAAGCCGGATAGTCGGAACTTAGATATCTGAATTTGAGAAAGAACTTCTAAACAATAAATTGTCCTAAAAAATCAACCTAGTGTTGCTGTATTATCAAATAACATAGTTACATAGTTACATAGTTACATAGTATTTGAGGTTGAATAAAGACATTAGTCCATCAAGTCCAACTTGTTTATTGGTGGCCAGAACCCTCCTATGACCTCATTGGTGGATAAAAGCCTTGCTATACAGATAGTAATACTGAGTGTCCCTTTAGCACCAAAATGGATGCAGCCCCGCCTTCCTTCCTGTAGAAGTCAAACTTTAAGTGGGCACTGCATTGAATATATTGACATACAGATCACAGGGTAGCCGTGTTTTATGTACAGTGCCAGAATTTTTCAATATGAAAAAATAAACAGTTTTCTATTTATGAAAACAGGCCGGGATCTGTAATTAACGAGATTCCCAACTTATTTACACAAATCAACCAATAACTTGAGTTTGTTTATTTGCGCTAACCTGAAGACAAAATAAGAACAATAATGTGCAAAAATATATATATTTATTAACTAAAAATCAGTGCAAATTAATAATCAAAATATAACTGGTGACAATAAAGAATATGGATAGAAATTTCAATAATATTGATCAACAAGATAATAAGAAAAATAAAACCGCAGCATATAATTTCAAATATTAAAGAAACAAGACTAAGTAACTATTGGAATGTAATTAGTAGCTATCTATAGTGGTTCTATCTATATCCCAGTTTGAGAGGATCTGTAAACGAGACCCGCACTCGCCTGGCATTATCTCATTACTTTACACATCATTCTTACAACTAGGGATGTCCCGATACCGATGCTAGTATCGGTATTGGGGGGCGATGCAGGGCATTTTCAGGAGTACTTGTACTCCTGAAAATGCCCCGATGCATAGAGCCGATATCGGCCCTTTAAATTTGTTTCAACTAGCTTCAGCCATTGACCCCCATAGCCCCTTCCCCGGAATACCTCTCCACCAAACGCAGGATCCCTCTCCGCTCTGACCTCTACGGACAGAAGTGTGACAGCGTGGCGGACGGTAAGTGTTCTGTGTGGACTGTTTCTTCTCCCTGCTGGTGCCAGCTGCAGAGCTCTGTGTCAATTTCACAGACCGCTGTAGCTGGCACGAGAAGTGAGAAGAGACTACGGCTGTGAAATCCCCCGCTGCCCCCTCCCCCCTGTACCTTAGCTGCTGTTGTTCCTCCGTCCTTCCGTGTCCCCTCCTTTTCAACTTGATGAAACTGAGATATACCACCAAAAGCAAATAGTTTCATCAAGTGGAAAAGGAATGGACACTTGTAACAATAGCCAGACTGCTATTGGATATTTTAAATTGCAATAGCAGGCTGGCTATTGCACCCGCCCAGTGCCTGCAGTCAATCAGCAGAGAATACCTTGTCTTCAGTTCCCTCCTTTGCTGATTAACAGCAGGCACTGTGCGGGTACAATAAACCAGCCTGCTATTGGCTATTGCAATTTAAAATATTCAATAGCAGGCTGGCTATTGTTCCCAGCCACTGCCTGCTGTATTTACATTCACTGAATCCAGTGAAGTAGAAAGGTGACACTAGTGGTCTAAAAGACCCCTAATATCTCCTTAAAGAGAACCTGTCACCTCCAATGCATGCAGCCCTGGTGAGAAACTGCCCTAAAATCATTAGTCTGTATTGTTTTACAAAAAATGTTGCATGTCCCTTTAAGAAAAAAGTATCCGTAATTGGTATCGGCAAGTACATGAGGGACAGTACTTGTACTTGGTCTTGAAAAAGTGGTATCGGGACATCCCTACTTACAACCTTCCCGTACACCGCATCACCCATATATGGACCGCTGGCAGAAAGACCTGGACCTCGTGTTTTCTGAAGACACTTGGTCCCAGATATGGACCTCCATCAACTCCTGCTCCATGAGCGTCAGAGTACTTGAAACAAATTATCAGGTACTCCTTCATTGGTACACAACCCCCTCTCAAGTGCAACATTATGTGCTGGGATGTGAGGGCAGATGCTTCCGTGGCTGCCCTGACAGCTGCACATATATTCACATATGGTGGTCGTGCCCCACTGTACAGGCATTCTGGCTTAAAGTCTGTAGAATGATTTCCACTCTCATGGGTATGCCTGTCCCCCCACCCCTCAAACAGCACTACTCAATGTCAGACCCACAAATATCCCACACCCTAAATTCTCCACTCCTCAAACAGCACTACTCAATGTCAGTCCCACAAATATCCCACACCCTAAATTCAAGTTGATACTGCATGTCCCCTTTGCTGCTAAACATACCATAGCCAGCTCTTGGATTACTAATACAGTCTCTTTCCAAGCCTCCAAAAACAGAATCCATTGGATTTTCTCTCATGAAAAACTCTCTGCACATCTAGCTGACCAAATGCAGATGTTTGAAAAGATATGGGAACCCTGGGTGAAACATTTCCTGACACTCACCTACTGGCCCTTTAAATACTTTCACCCTATACCTTACTGCCGACTTCACCACGCGATGGATGGAGCATCACACCTCCCTCCGCTTCCTTCCTTCTTTCTACCCAAATATAGATTAGGCAATTGCTTACTATATGCCATGTTTGATATGCATTTATCTGCTACATAGCAATGCCAATGTCTGTGCCATTATATATGCACGCTCACGATGCCCGTGTACGTGCACTACTTATTTTGTATGTTAATAAAATAAAAACCTTTTGAAACTAAAAAAAAAAAGAAACTAAAAAACGAAGTATCTCCTGGAATGTAATTAGTAGCTTCTCAGTTGCTCAGCAGAACGTGACCAAATAAAGTCAGGCCAGGAACAGCAGACGGAGGCGTCTGTGTAGGGCCAACATGACAGGGTCTTGAAGAGGCCAACAGGGTTTAGCTAGGGTTAAATTATTATCTTAAGGGATTTTGGGTGGTGTCACTTACCTGATTGGTCAGGGTCCCGGGAGGAGGAGGAGGAGGATAGGTGGCCCCTTGGGAAGGAAAAGGTCAGTCTCGGTGGGGTCATCAGCGTGGAAGCAGCTTCCCACCCTCCCACCCCATTGGTCATATTTGATTTGTTGCCTTGTGTTTCTCTTATTTCTACTTTGTCCTTTTTTCCTTTCTGTTTTATCGTGTTGTCTTGTCACTGCAGCCGGGCAGGGTATTAGGGTCCTTGAGGTGCAACATATTTGCTTGAGGTTTAAGTGACAGTGGGGAGCTATCTTTGGTATGGCATCCCTGTCTTAACGGGTCCATCACTAGTTACTTAGTATCTGATGTAAGATTACAAGTCCCCGAGGCGGTGTTGTGCGGCTGGGGGCCATGTGGGCAGATACTGGGTATTTTTGGTGATGGATATCACGTCAAGAACCTTAACTCCCGCGGTCAGTTAGTTTGTTACAATTTGTTACAATGGTTAAATTTGCCTTTGGCACTAAATAATAAAAATGGCTGCTGTGGCCACTAAAAATCCAAGACCTGTGTCGTGTCATTCATTAATAGAGTTATTATTGAATTTAGTTGTTGGAGGTTATTTGACCAACAGGAGCCGTATACAATGCCCTTGTCATGTGCAAATTAGACACGTGACCTCTCCCAGCCAACAGATATTCAAAGCTTAAATTTCTACTGCGCAAGAACTAACTTATAATACTCTGCACAGGACTAGCTATCAGCCAAGAATCTATCTGAGGTAAAGGCAAACTTCCTCTAAGTTATTTTATTTTTAGGTATATATCACAGCTAAAAAACCATCGACTAGAAACTGAAATCAGCTTCAAGGAGATTCTATAAATATATCTCCCAAGATTGAAAGGGAGGAAATGTTCACTGCAGTTACAAATTAATCCAATTCCATCTTGGATTAATTGGATGCTAACAAGGACCAAATGGTCTAGTCAGATATATTTGGCTAGTCAATTTCCTGCAGATAAAGATACAGATCCTTTCTTTTATTATCTTGGAGCATGTGCGTTTTCTTTATAACCTCTGCTAACATATGACAATGGTATCAGTGTATAATATATGTGAATCTTCTATAATTCAATGAACAGTATGTTGCCCGGTAGCTATGATGTTCCGCATAAGACACAAAGCTTTAATCATTCCCATTCTCCTGCCACTGGCTTTACCCAATGAGCTAATTTTAACACAGTTCATACTTCCTATGCAGCATCAGCAGCTTCCAAGCCTCACTCAACACCAACCACCCAATCAGCTTGCCACAAGCCCAACATTCCTTCAATGGGCTCCCTGATCGAACGTTGGCTCAGTGGTAAGTCCCGCCCCGCTCTCGCTATCCCCGGACACTCAACCTGTTCATTATTGCTGAGCGGTGGGTGTGGTGATATCATCGTGTTAGGCCTAATTGCTTACCGGAGGTGGTTGCCTGGAGGTGGGAGGGAGCGCGCCCTCTCATCCCTCCCTGGCCGGATAGTTTGTTCAGTGGCAGAAGTTTTGTGAGCCTGTGTCTCTGTCCTTGAGCGTGAGGCAGCGGCGAGGTGTCCGGTATGAACTTTCTGCTCGGGGTACAGGGGCAGTGTGAAGAGGAGGTGCTGTCTGGGCTGCATGTGGGGGAGGAGACCGGCATCTTAGTGTACTGACAGGCGCTCTGCTGGTGGCGAGACATGGACTACCCTGATTTTGTGCGCCCGCCGCCAGCTTTCCTCTTTGCAGGGGGACGAAAAATGCCGCTCCCCTGCAAGTGCCGATCCTGGCAAACGCCTTGTTTGCCTCGCGGTAAATACGCCCCTGACAACAACAGTGCATAGAGAGCTTCATGGAATGGTAGCTTGAGAAAGTCTGAACAAGAATAATTACATTTTCTTCCACATACATTGAGAATGAAGTGATTTGTACAGACACACAGTGGTTACTCACATTCTTTCACTGATACAAAATAACAGTATACCCAACACAATTATTATTTTTCCTATAATGAGAAAAGAAGAAAAAAAAAATCATAGTCTCTTTTGTTCTTTGTCAAGTTTGAGACACGGCAATTCCATCTGTAAGAAAAATGGGAGTGATTTGAACTAATAATAATATGAATATTAATATATAATATCCGTATTATTTATCAACACCCACTTCCTACTGCTCGAGAGGGTTAGGTCAGCTAAGAAACACACAACATAAACTGTAGGTTTCAAAAGAATATATTGTAACAGGAATTTAAACATACATAGCTTGATTATTGATAAAGAAACAATTACAGAAATAACAAAAACACCAAATCATATCGAGGAGTACTACACACAGGAACACTAACACAGCAATAGCAAACCAACTATATTAAATACACTCCTAAACCAGGGAAAACACTAACCCAACACATCTACAACACAAGCATTATATATGCAAACCGGCTGGCATAACTTGACAATTGAAGGTACAGTTATTACCCATCCTGTAAGACAGGGGTCGGCAACCCCCAACACGCGTGCCCAGCCTGGCACGTGAGACCTTGACAGCTGGCAGGCGAGTCGACCTGTTTGCTTGTAGTTGACAGCTCCCTCGAGCCGGCTGTCAATTACATTTACTGGCCCACCCACCTCAGTTACGTGGCTGAGCGGCATAGGAATGCAGAGGCGCGCTGACGGGGCCCTCAGCTCGTTCTGCGCATGCTCCTGCCTGAAGGATCCCTCTTGTGCCAGCCCGCCAGACAGGAGCGGGCTCACCCACGCCTGATGTGATGGGACGGGATTTATGCAGACGGTCTCCGGGTTACATACAAGATAGGTTTGCACTTAAGTTGAATTTGTATGTAAGTGAGAACAGGTAAATTTTTTAAGTGTTTTGGATAGCATAGGGAAGGGTCACGTTTGTTTTGCTGTCTGTTCCTGTTGTTCAGAAGATTATAATATTGGGGCGGGGCAGAGGAGCCGCGGCCAGACCGGACCAGAGATGAAGCCGGTGGGACCGAAGGCGGGACATCAGCGGAGATACGGGGCAGCGAAGGCATGCAGCGGTCTGTGTCCCCGCTGCCTCCACCAACACAGGCGCGGAGAGCAGCGGGGATTTGAAGGGACACAGGCCGCTGCAGCCACAGTTCTCCTAAATATACCGGCAGTTGCCAGTACATTTAGGAGAACTATGGACCCGATTTGTAAGTAGGGATTGTCCGTAAGTCGGACGTCCGTAACCCGGGGACTGCCTGTATACAGATTCTGCACTCTGGTTCCCAAAATGGCTTACTCCTCTCAGCTCCTCTGTCCCACAATGGCTCGTCTCCTCTCAGGTCCTCTGTCTCCAAATGGCCTCAGTCCTCCCAGGGCCTCAGCCTCTTTATCCTAACTAAACCTATCATTAGAAACCCCTGATTGGTCCACCAAACCTAACCAGAGCTGTCTCACGATACCGATTGGATGACAACTTAAATGCCTTTGATCTAATCACCACTTAAGTTACCCATCTCCTGACTGGCTCCATGTTGTCTACAAAGAGTATATATATGAATGTTATCTTGTGTTCATTTCCTAGACAATGGATACTCCCAAATTACCACTCTGTGTAAATCCACTTGTACCTTACAACATATCAAGGTGCCCATTGATCTCAAAGAGATATGCATGTTATCTTGTGTGACTTTCCTACAGAATGGATACTCCCATTGATCTCAAAGAGAACAAAAGGGTTGAGATCTGCCGGGCATATTAGCATGCTAAAGAACTAATCCCTTTTATTTACACCAGTCTCAGAGAAACCCAATTACACTTCTATTCACCTCTGTGGCAACCATATATCCTTTTGTCAAGTTACAGCTTTTAAGAATCCTCCACCATATACACATATTAATTCATTAACTGAATATAGAAATTGATTTAATTTTAATATGAGCCTTGGGATTTCTTACACATCAATCTCAGTCTAACACAGTTTGGTACCTTGGCCAGTCCTTATCTCGTTGTTGTTGTCTGGGGAACGTATGTGGTAAGGTTCTGAGAATTGCTGATGTTAGAGTCTTTGTCCAGAAACTATTAACTCAAATTCACCTCATATACTGATAGAATAGACAGAACCAAGATGGCTTCCAGGATGTCCATGTTACATTATGTAGAATAATATGTATAGGCCTTATAATTTAATTCCTTTTTAGCCCCAAATAGTTCTGACAACAGCCTGTATCAGTGCAGGTGACTGTTTAAGAGTGAAAAGGGGGAGAGGCGGCATCATTGGGCAGGGGGGAAGGGGGGGTTGAATTGCATCAATCATTGTATGACCAATTTGTGGGCAGATCCAGGAGTGGCTTCTTCCACTGAAATCAGGAGAGTTAATTTGGCCACCCACAGCTCGAATTTCCACTGATTCCTGATGTATTGGACACAATTCCAGCTGTGGTGTGTTATGGAAATTCGCTTGGTTCAACGCACAAATCCATGCCGCACTAAACTGCGCCAAAGTATGTCAAACACAAAGAATTTCCCCCGTGCTTAAAAGCACAGTTGTATTGCGCTCTTTTGTGCAAGGACTGGAAGTATCCCTTCAGAGTCATGTAGAGTTAGGACACAGGAGACAGGTGTTGCTTGCTTGCTAATTCCATGCTTTGAGACCCGAGCACAGGCATTTGTTTATTGTTTTATAGCTGCCCATCAGGAAGTGATGTCAGACAGGAAGTGATGTCTCACACAGCAAACCAGGAAATGATGTCAACAACCAGCAAATGATTTCAACAACCAGCAAACCAGGAAGTGATGTTAACAACCACCATCACTTCCTCAATACATAGCAAGTCAACAAAGCACATGTAGTAGAACTATTACCACCGGAGTGAACTTTATCCAGCATTGCTCAGTGAGCAATGCCCAACAACGTTACTATGATTCTCATGCGTGCTTATTTACAGGGACAACGTCATATTATCTCCAGCGGTTGATCAGGCGCACTAGAGACCCAAATCCTTTCATATACTGTGTTCCAAAACAAATGCATCCACGCAAGCCAATAAATCCATGCATTGCACGGGGGGCCCCAGCCGGCGTCCATACATTAGCCAAGAAGACACTGCTCCGCCACGCATAAGATATTTACTCCAATGGTTTACTCTTAGTGGGGATTTAAACCGGGTCACGCTCCAATTGGGCGTGGCGCAGCAAACCCTGACACGGAGAGACATAATTACAAAATATTACAATACACTAAAAATAAGATGGAATAAGATGGGTGCAAAATTATTGGCCACACAGTGCTTACATCCATCCATTCAGGTGCATGCACTTTTTCAGTATTCAGCAGCCAATGGGAGACGCTGCTGTTGAATAGAATAGCAGGTAGGTGGGATTCCTCTATCCATACTGTTTAGTCCGCAGGGCTGGATGAAGAAATTCTATCAGTGTGTGGTTAGTCTTATGCTATTGTATTTTCATGTGCTCACCCTGCAAAAGTCATGTTAGGTCTGTGCTTGTCTCCAGGGATCTCTTGTGAGGAAAATACATATGCCAATATGATAAATCGTCGAGCACAGAAGATAGAGAACATTCCAAACCGAAAAGGTAAGTTATGACTATAAGGTGTAACATTTTTTTTTTTTTTGTCACGACTACTAAAGACACATGCACCAATGTATAGGACATTTATCTTCTTCTGCTAACATCTATGGTGGTGCAATGCTGGCTCTAGAAGCCAAATCAACCAACCTGTGGGCATCTGCTCTGTTGGTTTGCTTCAGAGCAAATGTAACACCCAAATACAGCAATGGTCTGATACAGAAGAATGCACAATTGTACAGAACACTATAGAAGCGCAGTCTTGTACACACGGATGCAGAAGTGTTCCAAGTCCTGGGCTATTTTTTCCAGCTGGGAAAGCAATGTTAGTTATCAGCCATATACATGATGATGTTCCATGTTGCAAAGCATAGCTGCTTCTGATCTGTTCAGTGAAGTGCAGTGTTTCCTCCATAGTGCTTGGGGAACCAGATATAACCTTGTTTTAATTCATTTTAATTTGGATTCTTTTTTGGGTTGGGGATGGGGGGCTGCATGAGGGGACCGTCTTCTGAAGTTCAAGTTGGACCCCCAATTCTAAGAACACCATGCCTCCGAGCCAATATACTGACTCAGAGTCTGAAAAAATGCAGGTCCAGTCCTTAACCAGTTTGCCTGGTTAACCAGTTAAAAGAAATACAGATTTCTAGTGTTGATTCGATAGACACCAAATATGTCAAGTCTCAAAATAAAAAGTGCATCAGGGGAACAGCAAAAAATGATGGTATCTAAAATTATCAGTAAGTGATGTTTTAACTGCCTTTACAGCTCATCAGTTCACAGTAAATGAGGAACCTAGAATTATTTCTATCACTCTGCATGAGAAGCATTCCCAATATGTGTTGCACTATTCTTGTTTACAGTTGCATTTGCAAGCATGGGGCAATGCGGGTACTTTTAATTATTTGTTATTCTTATTTATTGATTTATTTGCAATTTTCTTAGCCCTTATTTCACCTAACTATATTGCTATCATAATAGAGCTAAGAGGACCCCTTTATATCTCCCCCGCCCTATGCCCCGGGTAATCAAGCACAGACCGTGCTTGATTTGCTGTCTACCCGGATTTGCAGCCGCTATTGTGACAGGCTGAACCCTGGAAGTGCTCAGATTTCAGCACTTTAGGTTTCATACTCTGCAGAGGACATCAGGGAACATTGTGTCCTCCCACTTGCCATCCATTATTGCCATTATTGTGGTTGCAGGTTTCCAGCTGGAGGGGCAGAGCCCAGAAACCACAGATGGGGAGATCTGGTGGTGGGGGGCGGGGGGGGTATGCACCCTTCGAGTGCCACAAAAGTGATTGAGAGTCTCTGCAGATGACAGATCTACAGATCACTTTTACTACAGTGCCAGGAGCCTGATCACCAAAAAAGAAACAAGCTCACAGTTGCTGCAGCAGCTATGAGCTTGTTTTGACCCCTAAAGATTTTTGGCGTATGGGATATGCACAATGTTCTTAACTGGTTAATTGCTATAAACAACCTTTTTACAGCTTGAAGTGGAGAGAAGAATACCTAGGAATCTGGCATGTAGGCTCCTACAGTGTCTCAGAGCTGACAGTTGCTGGGTGAGGATCAGCTCCAGGAGCAAAGAACTACCGCTGGAGTAACTCTCTACAAAATATGTGGTTCTTGGGTTGCTCAGTTCCAGCATTCTAACTGCAGCTTCAGAACACTTTCAGGCACACAGCCTAATTCTCTACCCTACTAGGCACACAGCTTGCAACAGGGCCAAGAACACGAGGCTGGGGCTCCAGCCCTGATGCCTCTGAACAAGCGCACAACCTGCCTATGAGGAATCTTTCCCCTGCCAAAGCCCCATCTAGAACAAGGCTCATTTGTTTTGTTAGCGATTGGTCCAACCCTCTGATGACAAACCCAGGGATTGCAAACTAACAAGAGACAAGCAGGACCCTCTGCACCACCCTGTCACTGCACTCTGGAGCCTACTCAACAGAATCTGACAGATAATGTAATACAGAGAACCCCTCAGCATTCTAGAAAAGATCTTGCAAAATATCAAATGCTGTTAAGGAACACATCCCTACATAAAGAATGTGTACTCCCTTTGAGACCAATGTGTATGATTCCTAATTGAGCACAATTAACTCACACAACATCTCTGCCTCCTTTTAAATGGCCTCTCAGATCTCTCTGGGTTCATCCAGCTAAACTTTACAAAAGAAAATCATTACTGCAGCGTTGTCCTACACCAGATACAGATGCCCTGACATCCTCCTGTGTCTATAATTATTTCAGAGACTCCAGCAGCCAGGAACAGCCAACACCAAGTCACACTGATACTGGCGGTTCTCCTAAGCTTGATGTTCCTTCTTTTGGTCGTCTTAACAAGTCTTCTGTTTAGTAACAGTGAGTATCAGCCGTTCATAATCTCTGTTATGAGAAACAAAAGAAATATATATTTTCCAAGTTTTGGGTTGTACCTTGTGACCTTAGCACTTTGTCACACGGCATGACCTTGTCAGATGTTTTCCATGAATGGTAACTGTAGTGCTCCATATTGAAGTGGAACTTAAGTCTCCTGTTCACACCTAAGAGATTTGTTGCATGTTTCCTTAAGCGCGACCCTTCCACATCTTAGATTCGTGCAGCTGCTTGTCACAAAAAAAGTACATGAGTTTTTTTGTTTTTTGGGGGGGGGGGGGGGTAGGGTAATAGCATTGCTCCTCCAGCGTATTGTCACCCTAAGACAGGAAGTGTGTTACTGGCAGAATCACTGGGTAAAAATAATGGAAGGAAACCTGGAAAAGGAAAATGAATGCAGCCACGACAAGGACTGGAAAACTGCAATATATTACATTTTTTTCTTGGATTTAGATACACTTTAAAGCCGAATTCCAGTTTCTGTGTCATTCAACTCACTTCCTGTGATAGGATATCATGGACATGCCCACTGGAGGAGTACAACCATGGCATCCTGCTCTCAGGACAATGATGCAGGGAACGGCACTGAGGTCATCACGTCTGCCATACACTCTGCATTATTGATTCCTACCAACATCTGGGGAGAGGTGAAGATGACTCTGTGCACAAGGTGATCAGCCTTAAGACATTTGAAAAAAAGTAAGTATGAAAAAAAACACATGTGAGGGGGGCATGGAGGTTAAAATATGAGGGAAAGGGTTGATGCTAACGCATGGCAGAGTTGTGCCATCATGGTTTTCCATGCACCTAATTTCACTGAAAGACTCCACCAATGGCTTTCCTTGAGGCAGCCACCATAACCAGAAGAACCCATAGGGTGTCCACCTTCACAGCTTGACATTGGAGACTTATCTAGAGGGATGCCGGAGTGAACAATGCATAAAGCAATCGTCAGTGGTATCAGTCACTCTCTGCACTCTGAGATCCCCAGGATGAGGTACGCTAAGAGAACTGGGACTTGTATTTCCACTCATACGCTTCTATAGGTTCCCTGTACCTCTTCTAGAGACATTCCGAGCTTGAGTTCTACTGCTCATCTATGTTTATATGCTACATTAGGGAATCTGTGTGCTCATTATTAGTCTCCTCTGTGTCAGCAGATGACTGAAACTTCTATTTCTGGCAATACATACCTATAACTGTTATGAATGGTTAGAATAATCATCTCTCATTATCTGCTGTCTCCTGCTTTCAGCATCCTGGACTCTTGTGCAACAGTTATAGAGCAGCCCCTATTCACCTTCCCTAATCAACCTCTGTTGTCTGACCATGCTACAAACCAACCAGCGCACTCCCCACTGTTCACCTTCTTGTTGTGAAATATAACATAATACATATTACCATATTTTTTGTACATGAATACGTGTGGATTGTTGTACATTAAAAAAAAATAAGACTTAGTGTGTTTTTTTAGCCAAAAAAAATATAAGACAGTGTCTTATTTTCGGGGAAACACAGCAGCTTTGTTTACAGCAGCCTGGCACTGCAAGCTACCTTTCATTTAACACCCTCCCCGATGTCATTAATAAATAAGATGAACAATACGGTACCCAGCACAGAACCCTGAGGCACACCGCTCATTACACTAGCCCAGTCCTTGCCACAATGGTGATGCGGTGTTCTAGGACAAACCCTGGGGGGGGAAATGTTGCTAAAAGGAGCCATGGTAGCTGGATGATCCAGGATTCTGAGAAAAATCCAAGATCTTCCCTCGGAAATCATGACAGCTGAGGGGAATGCCACTTTTTTGTACTAACCTTTATACATAAGTTCTCTTAGCGCTTATCTTGTTCTATATTTCCTTCCCAGATAAGAGCATCTCCGAGGAAGTGTCACAGATAAAAAACAATGGTAAGGGGTTAAGCATTCTTATGTAACAACTTCTGCAATTTTTCAAACCCATATATTCAGTAAAAAGTATACTTAAATTATTTTGGTGAACACAAACACAATACATAACCTATTTTTTTTGGTAAAATATAAAAGAGGAGGTTGTGTGGGGTAAAAAGATACAACGCATGTCAAGCCAAATTGCATGTGTCCATGGAACGATGAAAAGCTTGGAATTGATTTGGGGGCCAAATCATACAAATGAGGCTTATTTACAGATGACCGACTCCTGACCGAAACACAACTATCTATCGCTCTTCCCAACCTATTTTCTGTCATCTACAAACATTGACTCTCAACACCAACATCTAACAGAGACCTCACACCCCAATTATTGTTTTTTTGAGCACAGTTGCCATCATGCACCTTTCTCCCACAAATTGATCTCTATTACTTACTCCCAACTTAACTGCCTGGTCAAGCACACTGATCATACCTATGTCCCCACATGGGAAAGTGATTCAAACTGTGTATAGCTCTTGGAAAATTGTTGCTTCATACTTACTGAAAATTTCCTTTCCTTCTCCCCCCCCCCTTAGGACCACCCCTAACTAGAGAATAAAAGAAAGCTAGCCTCTAGACTCAGTGTTCTATTCCAAAATATTGCAATGGCCAATAGGGTGGGATTGTGTGACTGACATGAGAAGAAGTCAGAAAGGGCAAAATTATAGTAAGTACAGTTCAACAATTTCCCATATTCCTGGACCTCCTCGTGTCAGACTACTATGGGGCATACTATGCCAGTAGGGAAAAAACAACACTCCAAATGATGCAAAAAAAAAAAAAAAAGGATGTAATTGGAACAGCAGAAATCACTGAGAATTTGTCGAGCCAAATCTGACATTGAGCCTGTATTGAGGCACAGGGAGTTGGGTTTGCTGGAACTTGATGTTTTACAGATGGTCACAATAGACACCTTCACATAGTTTTCCCACGATGCTGCCATTCCTCTTGCTGAGTGACCCCATAGGTTAGAAGGAGGGGACAGATCCATGGACTTGTAAGTCAGCTGAGTGGTTTTGACTATCTAAAATGACAGAATTCTAGGCGGGGCTGCTGTGCCTTTTTTTAAACCCAATAGGGGGACAACAAGGTTCATGTCTTGCCTGAACTGCGCTGATCTCTCTAGATACACCAGGTCAAATTTTGACTATTTGCGCTCTTCCTCTGGTAATTCTGACAGATTGACGGTAGTCCCTCATAAAGAGGATGTTACCCTGTATGGGTACGTGGCAGACAGTGTCTTGATCAGTGCTAATGTCTACTTGACAAAGGGTTCTAGCAGAGAGATTGGAAGACGTTGGTGGTGCAAACATCGTATGCCCATTGTATAAGTAATGGTTGGACTTGTTCAAATAATAAGCACAATGCACACAGCAATGTTTGTAAAGCTACTCATTCCTTGTGGGATGACTTCAGATGACTTGCAATTTTGTCTACTTCAGCCTTGCAGTGCTGCAAGGCAAAACTAGAAGACAACATTCACAAAACCGCTAATTTCATAGCAAAATCAAGGAAGACATAATTTCTCACTGATTCTTACTGAGAACATCACAGGTTTGTATTCAAATTCCATAACGTCATTTACAATAATGGAGCTTTTCCTTCTACCTTTGTATCCTGTGCTAAAAATGGTTTCTTTTCTTTCTATGTCCTAACTCAGTGTTTATATTGCCAGGTCGCTCCTGTGAGAACGGTTGGGTGGAATTTGAAGGCCACTGTTATTTCTTTTCCGGCTTTGAACTAAATTGGGCACAAGCTGAGATGATTTGTCTCAACAGAGGAAGTCATCTGGTTATAATTACCAGTCAAGCAGAGCAGGTAAACGGCTCCAATCACCATCATTGTTCTTTATCACCTTTCAGTCCGGCTTGTTACATCAAAGTGGATTTTAACGCTCAAAGTGTATATAATCCGACCTATTATTTGTATCATGTGAAACACAGGTGACCAGCTGGTATATCAACAAAATATAAAATCAACTGCCTACATTGAACCTGCAATAAAGGCAGTTGAGTACTATTGCCTGATGTCATGGTTGGTCTCTTGATATCTGCACAAGTTCCCACAATTTGTGTTCCAGGGTTCTCAAGCACAGCCAGCACTACAACATAAACAAGTGAGCAAGCCAGTGGCTTTTTACAAGGGAGGTGAGGTGGGTTACTGAACTTTCTGACCATGAAGCAGAGTCCAAGATGGCTTCTTTGTGGTGTGGATTGAGAACATTACCGTCCTTCTACACAATACATTTGCTCAACAGACAGAATAAAACATAGATTGTTAGGAGAATAATAACTTTATCTGTGTTAATGGCTAGATTTATAATTAAAGTGTCTAAACCCAACAATAAACATTTTATGTATTGCAACTTAGCTGTCTGCAGATGTGGTGGCTGCATTAGTTTTCTTGGGCTTTTTACCTGCTTTTCCTGCCAGTAACAGTAGGCAATACAAAACTGTTTTTTTCTTTTTTGCATGTTAGTTTTAATTTTAGAGACAATACAGTACAATAGGTAATTGACAGCGAGGTACAATGTACAAATTGTTTTGGAAACAAAAATAGAGTGTTAGAGCATCTAAAGCTAGTCTCTAGTGATACATAGTCATGTGTTTAAAAGATACCTTCATATGTGAGATTACAGATAAAACACAAATGTTGAAACAGCAACAGCAACAAAGGTGACATTTGGTATTATAAATTTGAATAACCATATAACCATGCGATCAATAGAATGAAAGAAATGCGTTGTTGGGTGTTAGCAAAGCATTTCGATGATGAAAGTTCAATTCGGTAATCTGAGTGGGGGAAATATACATACATGTATATGAGTAAGAGTAAATGTGGGCAATATCAAAGAACATCGAGATCACCAAGCGTGTTAGCGAGTTTGGCAGTAAGGAACCATTTGGAGTGTTGGAAAATAATCAATATGTCACGTAGCTGATCAAGAGATAGTTCTGAAGTCAGATAGGCAGACCAGGTATCGAAAAACGTTCTAGTTCGGTGCATATTAAACTTTGTGTCTATTTTGTCGATCTGCATGAGTCGGTGGAGCTCTGGCTTGAACCTAGAGATTGAGGTTGGGGTAAGGGATAACCAGTCAGTTAGAATGGCTTTTTGTGTGCTTATGATGCATTAAAGTCCCCATCTGGTCAATGGGTGTGATGTGGTAGGTTGCCCCGGGGAAGGACAGTGAAATAAACAGATATCAGGAGAGGGCGTTCTATTATTTCCGGAGTGCACATTCATATAAGAGACAACCTCCGTCCATAAGGAGTGTATATGGGGGCACAGCCACATAAGGTGTGTTAAGTCGGGCAGAGGAAATTGGCATTTCGGGCAGGATGTCAGCCACTCTGGAGGTCTATGGCTAGAAAACTGTTTTGCCTGTATCAATATTTCTCATCACACAGAAGCACATTCAGTTAAAGGAGAAATTTGGGGTAAATAACGCATTACCCGTTCATATTCTTCCTGATTCTTTAGCTCCGTAGCTGTTCCGCGCTGGCTCTAAGATTGAGAGCTGAGCGATCACATGACCCCCAATCACTCAGTTCTCGGTCTCTGCTGCCTCCGGAATCTGGCTTTCAGTCATGCACAGAGAGGCAGAACCAGTTTGTCAGCCAGTATGAATCCACCAAACAATGTAGGGACTCTCTTCGACTGTGGCATGGTTGTGGCCCTTCAGCCTGCTATCAGCTGACTTTGGGTCACAGGAGCAAATGGACTCCTATAACCCAAAAGAGAAGTAGAGCAAAAAAAAAAAGGATTTTTCTTTTATGTGTTACTTTAAAACAATGCAGTACTGCTTGCGACCACTAGAGGTAAAAACTGGACATGGCACCCGCCGCACCTATTTTGTGCTGTTGCTCTGGACCCCTGCATTTGTACTCCAACCACAAGACTAAAATGTTCATTAGAGTTTATTACCCCTTTATTATACCTATCACTTGTTATTACAGCCTTTTCTGCCTATTGCCATAATTGCATAGAAGTTAATGGGGTTCATTCATAAAGCAGCAGTATGGCCTTACTGTAGCCAGGAATAAAAACCTCTGCACATATACAAAGTACAGCTGTGTCATTTATGATTCTGCATTGTGCTCCACTTTTGGGACTCTAAAGGAAGTTGAAAACAATTAAAAAAAAAAAAAAAAA
>NW_017307259.1:605390-609107 GCF_000935625.1 Nanorana parkeri | reverse complement strand
GCTATATATGAAGATATGTATACAATAAAAAAAAAAAAAAAAAGCCGGGAGGAGAGCCTGGTCACATGACCTGCCTATGTCACCCAACCAGCCTGCATTTTGTGAATGGGCTGTACAATGCAGGCTGCGGTGTAGATTAATACTGTGGAGCATAGCAGAGAGCGGATGTAAACCCATTGTGGACTTTAGTGGTACCATACCAGACAACTAAAACATATTGTATTTGCACAATAACATAAAATGTAATTCATTTTTTATTAAACGAATATAAATAAATAATGATAAAATACCGTATTTTGCGGTCCATAAGACGCACCGGACCATAGGACGCAGGGAGGTCTGGCGCGCCTTATGGAGCACTCGACAGACGGTAGCTTCTGTCACAGCTTCTATGACAGAAGCTGTGACAGAAGCTGCAGTTAGTGACCGCTGAGACAGGTGGCGCTGTGATTACAGCGCCACGGTCTCAGTGATCACACAGAGCAGACGAAGAAAGTCCGTTCTTCGTCTGCTCTATGGTGATCTCGATCGTCGCCGCTGCTCGGTTTTAATACGAGTGATCTCATTAGATCACTCGTATTAAACGAGCAGTGGCTCCTACTACTGATCTCGATCGCCGCTGCTCGGTTTTAATACGAGTGATCTCATTAGATCACTCGTATTAAACGAGCAGTGGCTCCTACTACTCGCCCGGCGCCCGAAACTGCATGTCTCGGGCGTCGGGATTCGCTCCATAAGACGCAGGCACATTTTCCCCCTCCTTTTGGGGGGAAAAAAGTGCGTCTTATGGAGCGAAAAATACGGTATATGAATAATGAAAGATACTGTACATTGTGGTATTGTGTGGCAATCCCACGGTGGAACTGGGGGTTGCAGTCACCCAGGACTCTTAGCCAGAGGGACTGAGCAGTTCCAGGAAACAAATTATTTTGCTGGGAAAGAACTGGCTTTGCAGTTCTCTCCAGAAAACCTGGATTTGGCATGGGATCCTGGAACTGGGAGATTTCAAAGAGAATTGGGAGGGATGAGATCTCCATTCCTGGGTCCATGGTTTAGTAGTGGCCAGCATCTTAATGCACACTTGTGCACTGCACTTATGGGAAGTGTGCTGACTAGTGTTCTGGGCTCCAGCTGGGAAGAGGAACAGAGGTGTTCAGGAGTCAGGAGAACTCCACCCAGAAGGCAGAGGGGAGCCAGGTGGCTGTGTGTGCTGGAGGCACGGGAAGACAGCCGAGGAGGCTGAGAGAGCCGTTTACAAATGAAGTATGTGTAACAACCTGGAGTCGGTGAGACTTTGACAAACATTATTTGCTGTAATGTGTTTGAAGACCCCTGCGAGGGAAACAACGGTGTGGACTTTTATGTTGGTTCTAATAAAAGTGGGCAAAGAGGCCCTTTAAAAGACATGGTAAGCGAGTGGACTCCATCATTAATGTGCTACCATTGAAAGCTAAATCTCACAACATGCTAAAATGTAATATACAAAAAAGTGAAAGTTCTAATACGAATGTTGTGACTGTGTCAGAGACCTCTCTGAAAATCTTCATAAATTCAATAAATGCATCAATTTATTCTTAGCATTAGTAGTTGCTGAATCTGTACAGCTTGTTCATAATGTTCTCTAAGCGTTTCACAGGTATTAAACCCGCTTCCTCAGGAGCTTAGAGGTCCAACAATGTTGTCCTGTAACACTGAACAAGAGTCAATACATATGTTACAATCATACATCCACTACTCGCTGGTAACCGGCTCTTTGGCTTTATATTGAGTATATTACACTGACACTGATTTCTTTCTCACTTTCATAGAATTTTTTCAAGAGTAAGACCAATGGACGTTTTTTTTGGATTGGTCTGACAGATTTGGAGACGGAAGGTACATTTAAGTGGATTGATGGCACAGAGTTATCCTACACGTAAGTTGTGTGTATATTATATCATGTCAGTGTAATGCAGTACTAACAAAAGATTGCCCATTCGTTGAACAAACTTAAAGTGACATTAAACCCTCAGATTTTTTACCATAAACCAATACATTAATGTGCACCTTACTGTAATCCATGGTTGTTTCCCTTCTCTTTGCTGCTCTTCCTTTTAAATCCTCATCTCTTCTCATGCTGGGTGAGAACTTCTGTTTTGCAGCAGACTGCCTTGTCTCAGGAATGGATACACGGTGTCTGTGTATAGGTTTGTATAGGCTTGTAACCTGAACCAGCACTACAGGAAGAGGCCCTAAGCTGAAAAGGGAAGTTCTCCCCCAGCATGAGAAGACATGAGGATTTAAAAGGAAGAGCAGCAAAGAGAAGGGAAACAACCATGGATTACAGTAAGGCGCACATTACAGTATTGTTTTATGTTAAAAGATCTGAGGGCTTAATGCCACTATAATATGGAAAAGCATACCACTGCAGTGGCAGAGAGCACAGAAGTATGCATTGGTGTAGTGGTGGCGAGTGCTGAGGCATGTGTCCATGCAATGGCAGCAAGTGTAGAGGAAAGCGTTGGTGCAGTGGAGAATGAAGTGTGGACATTTGGGATAGGTGGTGAGAGTAGGGAAGGGGGAGGGTGGAGGTCAGGGGTAGTGGTGAGAGTGAGGTTTGGTGTGCACGAGCTGTCCCTAGTGTTCTCGCTGCCTGAGGCATTGGCGTGCAGGGGGGTTGGTCTGTTTATTTGCTGATGTCATTACTTAAGATAAAGTAATACATACATTGTTTTTGGGGATTTTTTTTTTAGCAAGAATTTTTTTTTATTTTGTATGGAATCTATAATCAAAAAAATATAAAAAATGCTTTTTTGTTTTAGGTAAAAATACAAAAAGCATCAGAAATATAATAGTTAAAAGAACAATGGGAGGAATAAGTTATGTAGGGCTGATTGGGATAAATAGGGGTTAATAAGGGGTTAAATAGGAATGCATTTATTTACAGACAAGACATCATAAGGTTTCCGTTGTGTACATTGACAACTGTAGTCTGCAAGTGTCATTGAGTAGATACAATGAATCAATGTATTATTTTATTGTATCTACTCAGTGACACTTGCAGACTACAAGTGTCATTTTACACAGGAGGGGCTGATCCTGTTTTGTAAGGCAAAGCTATTACTAGCTATAATTTTAGTAATTGCCAGTGGTAGTGATGAGGGGAGTAGCGGCAGGGGAAGAGGAGCTGGATGTTAGAGATCCAACCCTGGCACTGCATACACCATAACTGGACCCTGTCCCTGCTCCCTCTTGTCACCTTTGCAGGGACATACAGCGATAAGAAGAGGCCAAGCCTGGAGTTCCTGGGCTGCCTGCATTGCCTCCTCCCTAGAGCAGCCTGTAGATGCCAATCAGTCCTTAGGCCTCTGGGGGCTCTGGGCAGATTGGGAGGAATTTATCAAAACTGGAGCAGAGAAAATCTATAACAGCTGTGCATGGCAACCAATCAGCTTCTCTCTTTCCATTTTTTTAAGTGATAAATTCCCCTCATTGTGTACCAGTGACGTGGCGGAACCTTCGGTTCTGAGTGAGGCATCCCCCAGCACACCCAGCCCTGCCCCCGCCCACTGAAGACCAGCCCCTATCCCAACGAAGTCCCGTCCCTAGCCGGATGAAGCTCCACCCCCAACCCAGTTACCAAGCTAGTGTGAAAGAGGAAGGGAGGAAACAGGGAGGAGCCTCCCTGTCACTACTGACAAGCGAGATTAATGTCTTCAGTGGGTTTTTTTTTTTTTC
>NW_017307259.1:600827-605311 GCF_000935625.1 Nanorana parkeri | reverse complement strand
CCCTGGTTAGGTTACACAAGCAGTGAGAAGCCCACTCCTGTGTAACCTAACTTATCAGTTAAAACAGCACCTGTAATTAACAGACAGCGCTCTGTCTATGACAGGTTACACAGTGGGGAGGCTTTCCCTGATATGTAACCTGTTACAAGCCGATCTGAATGGAGAAAAAGCTGTCAGCTTCTGACTTGGAGTTGACAGCTTTTTTCTCCATAATACTAGGTGAGGCTCTGCCTTCCCTGACCGCACGTCCCTGTTGTGTACCAGTACTGCAGGAAAAGAACATCTCTGAAACTGGCATCAGAGATTTGAAAAGGGAGAAGTTGAACCACCTACAAGCTCGATCAAAGATCAGAGAGATCCAATAAGGGCATTCCAACTAGACGTTTGTCATATATGGTTCCTACAGAGCTGCAACCGGAGCCAGCTTCATGGGAAGAAATGCAAAAGCTTCCTGTTCATGAGAAGCAAATGTGGAATAAAGCTGCAGATGAAGAGATGACATCCCTCCACCAGCTGCAAACCATATTATTGTGTAAGCACTCCAATGGAAACAGCGTGGATAAAGTTAAAAGGAGAGGATCTTGTACCCAGTAATGGGCAGTACAGAAAAGCAAATGTAGAATTAAGCTGCAGATGAAGAGATTGTTGGTTATGTGTTTAGATGAAGCACTGAGGTCTTGGGGAATGCTGAACTAAGTTTTACTTGCTTAGAAGAATGTTGCATACATCTATACAGGAAGACAGCTTCAAACAGGAAACATATATATCGCAGATAAGTAAGCATAGACTAGACTTGCACTACAGCACCATCTAGTGCCCAAAAGACAATATTACATCTCTGAATGTCAGCAATACAATCCGTACATATCAGAATATCAGTAATATGCTGTCACATTTCCAACAGAGATGATATCTCTCAACCAGCTGCAAACCATAACACTGTGTAAGCACTCCAATGGAAACAGCTTATATAAAGTTGAAAGAAGAGGATCTTGTACCCAGTAATGGACAGCACAGACAAGCAATGGGGGCACTTTCATACACTGCAACCACTACTCATCTAGATATAGAAGCTGCCATGTCCATTCTCTGCAGATGTGTAAGTAAATCTTAGCAAAGGGGCTGGAGTGTAAGTAAAAGAGTCATGCAGCACCTAAACCATACTCAATACGTGACCCTGAGATTATCTGCAAATGGTGGGACTTCTATGACTTATATGAGAAGTAGTTGTACAGTAGGTTCTTAGTATGCTGTCAATACAGGTACAACAACCATTATAATGTAATCTCCACTCTCTCCCTTCCCGTTTCTAATAAAACAAGAGCTCAGCCTTGTGTGTGTAGTACAATCTGACTGGTAAGACTAATATCTGCAATGGCTTTCCAGGAAACATCATAACAGGAAGGGCTGTTACTGGCAGGATCTCCAGGCAAAAAAGTTGCATGTATGTTTACCATAGTTGTCCTTTTTACAGTGGTCCTCAAGCAGTGGCTCAAGACCCACGTGTGATTCTCAGTACCATTAATGTGGCTGCAAATTGGTAGATGTTCAGTACCAGTCTATTGGAATACATTATCTGACTATAGGCTTCCTTTCTGTATGAAGCCAAACAAAGGTCGTCTTTATGTTACTCAACCAAATAGTTTATATAATTTATATAATATATATATATAATTTTTTTTAAACTGTATTTTTCATAGTTTGAATGACTTCCTGCTGCTTGTCATTGAATAAGAATGTAGCTGAGAAAAGTTGGGGACTTGTGACGTAATTCATTGCTTTCTTCTCCAACAGATTTTGGAACAGTGGAGAGCCAAGTACCCACATTAAAAATGAGCACTGTGTTCATCTGCTTTATGAAGGAAATTGGAATGATAAGGCCTGTGATGTGAATAGGTATGCCATCTGTGAGAAGAATCGGATTTGATATTAATTTCCTGTCTGTGGAACGCTCACACCTCCGGGGACTCTGGAAAATATCTCCTGCACTGTTTGTTGGTCCTCTCCAATGTTATCCACACTGCTAGATCTACAGCTTGAAGACATGTGATATAATCATGTGTGATTGTGCTATAGTCCCCAAAACAAGGAGTTGTCACGCGTCTTTATATATCATTTATGTTTTACCACCTTTATGGATTATAAAGATACACTGAGTGGCCAGATTATTATGACCACCCCATCAGTACTTCGTTGGGCCACGAGATGACTCCCAGAGAGGACTTCGTTGGGCCGCCTCGTGACTCCACGAGATGATGAAAGGTGATGCAAGGAATCTGACACGGCACTTTTGCCCTTCTGTTGTCTTGTACCAGTCTTGCCCCTCCCCCGTTCTGCCCTAACATTGACTAGTCGCTGGCGGCCACAATTCGCATGTTCAGACCCAGATTTTCCGCTGACAGTCCGGTCTTTAAACACTTTAACAACAGCTGCTCTTGAACATTTAACGAATTCTGCTGTTTTGCTGATACTCGCTCCATGGCTCCGAGCGCCAACAATCATCCCACGTTCAAAGGCTGTTAAATCGCGTTGTTTCCCCGTATCTTCAGAAACAAATCACTTCTACTGTCGTGGTAAACAACCTGCTTTCCTATTTATAATGGTCTGGTCCTCTAGCAACTTCAGCGCCAAATTATAGCTATATGTGCCATGTGGACTGCTAACCCTGAACCGCTTTCCTTTTTTGCAGTATGGAAGTGACTGAATAAAGATTTTATGAATATCATGGCTTGATGTTAGTAATTGTTAGGACTAGGGATGTCCCGGAATCCGATACTAGTATCGGTATCGGGGCCGATACAGGGCATTTTCATGAGTACTTGTACTCGTGAAAATGCCCCGATACTTAAGGCCGATACTGGCCTTTTACATTTTTTAATCGGGTCGGCTGTCTCAGGTCCCGCGCTTGTGGGGTCCTGAAGCAGCTTTCCGGGGACCTGGCAGTAGCTGTCTTTGACACTGCCTGCCAGGGCCCACCTGCCCTCCTCCTCCCTGGCGCAGGCACTGCTCGAGGCCGCCCCACACTGTGAATACAGCCTCGGAGCGTGCACGTGATCGGCACCCGCTCCATTCAGGCAATCCCTCAGCACAGCACCTGTCAGAGCCGTGGAGAGACACAAAATGAAGCCCTGCTGACATCTGTATGCACCGCTGGAGAGACACCCGCTCCATTCAGGCAACCCTGGTGACATCTGGACAGAGGCTGGTGACATCTGGACAGAGGCTGGTGACATCTGGATGCAGCCTGGTGACATTTGGACGCAGCTCTGGTGACATCTGGACGCAGCTCTAGTGAGATCTGGACGTAGCCCGTTGACATCTGGACACAGCTGTGGTGAGATCTGGACACAGCCTGGTGACATCTGGACGCAGCCCTGGTGACATCTGGATGCAGCCTGGTGAGATCTGAACGCAGTCTGGTAGGATCTGGACGCAGCCTGGTGGTATCTGGAGTCCAGATGTCACCAGGCTGCGTCTAGATTCTGTTTGATCTGTATTCAGCTCTGGTGAGATCTCTATTCAGCCTTGGTGACATCTGGATGCAGTCTGATGACATCTGGACACACCTCTGGTGAGATCTGGACGCAGCCTAATGAGATCTGGACGCAGCCTGGTGGGACCTGGACGCAGCCTGGTGAGTTCTGGGCGCAGCCTGGTGAGTTCTGGACGCAGCTTGGTGAGATCTGGACGCAGCTTGGTGAGATCTGGACGCAGCTTGGTGAGATCTGGACGCAGCTTGGTGAGATCTGGACGCAGCTTGGCTAGATCTGGACGCAGCTTGGTGAGATCTGGACGCAGCTTGGTGAGATCTGGACGCAGCTTGGTGAGAGCTGGACGCAGCTTGGTGAGATCTGGACACAGCCTGGTGAGATCTGGACACAGCCTGGTGAGATCTGGACACAGCCTGGTGAGATCTGGACTCCAGATGTCACGAGGCTGGGTACAGATGTCACCAGGCTGCGTACAAATATCACCAGGCTGCATACAGAGTCTGTACAAAGCCTGGTGACATCTGTACGCAGCTTTGGTGAGATTTGAACGCAGCCTGGTGACATCTGGACGCAGCCAGATGTCACCAGGCTGCATCCAGATTCTGTCTGATCTGTATTTAGCTCTGGTGAAATCTCTTTTCAGCCCTGGTGACATCTGGACGCCGCCTGTTGAGAAACTGCCCCAATATCATTAGTCTGTATTGTTTTCGAAAAACTGTCCCTTTAAGAAAAAGTATTGATCATTGGTTTTGGCAAGTACCGTGTTTCCCCGAAAGTAAGACCTACCCAGAAAGTAAGACCTACCCAGAAAGTAAGACCTAGCCCTATCTTCAGGGATTTCTGTAATATAAGACCTACGCCGAAGATAAGACCTAGTTCGGTGGTAGGTCTCATATTACAGAAATCCGCTAGGTCTTACTTTCGGGGTAGCTGCACATAAACTGAATTTTAAATGTAAAGACCGGCCGCAGCTCCCGCCCGCCCACACGCCCG
>NW_017307259.1:567901-600545 GCF_000935625.1 Nanorana parkeri | reverse complement strand
CCGCAGCTCACGCCCGCACGCACGCACGATGGAAGCGATATCCGCCGGGACCGGCAACAGCACGCCGCCTTCCGGGACCTCGTCCAGTCCTCCCCCAGCCAGGTAAGACATCCCCCGAAAATAAGACCTAGTGTCTTATTTCGTGCAAAAAAAAAAATAAGACAGTGTCTTATTTTCGGGGAAACACGATACTTGTACTTGTTCTTGAAAAAATGGTATTGGGACATCCCTAGTTAGGACACCACGTGCTGATATCCTGCAGCGCAGACATGACCAAATACATAGAACTACAGAATGACAACCAGATTCAGAACTGAGTGAAGCATGGAAAGTGATTAAGAAATCAGCAAATACGGCATAAAAAATCAAATACAAACCATGAGACGCACAGGAATACTGCAGAGGCAACTAAACTATATAGAGGAGGAAACCCATCTATCGAGCAACCTAAACTAAACACGGGAGCAAACCAACCAATACCAATAAAATAAATACAAGCAGCAGTAGGAAAATGGCAGGCAGGCTCAAGTGGATGCCACAGTACATAATACAGGTCAGGAAGGGAATAAGTAATACAGTAAACAGGAACAGGGTGATTGTCCAGGAACAACGGGTAAGATGGGTCAGGAATAGGACCAGGATGAGGATTGAGTCTGCAGCAATACAGAGCTAATGGGCACACAAGGAAAATGCTGAGGTACTGGGAGACTCCTAAGGTGGGGCTGAAAATCCTCCGAGCAGCCAGCATCAGGTGGAGACTAATTTCTGGGGCTTGTTGGGAGACACCTATGGGCGGATGCTGGAATTACACCCTTCAGGTCCAGGGACCACAGTGCCACCTGCAGGTGCTCTAGTCTCTAACAGCAATGCTGCTCTAAAACAAGTTGGTTTAAATCCCAGTTTCTCAGAGTGTGTGGATGGGCTTTAAATTTCCTAATCAGTAGCTGTCGTACTTTGCTCTTTTCACTGTGTGGCTAGTCAGCTCTGGGCAGTGAAATCTATCAATATCACTATCTGCTAATGCAATCCATCAAACACTGCAGTTGTCCCAAAGTTCACACAATTTACCTAAATTAATTGATGTAGTTGTAGGGCTTACCCTCGAAGGAGCCGCCAAAGTTAAATCAATTATTTCTGTCCCCCAAGCCCAATGTGCCGCCCAAACAGGATCCACAGCACACTAACACACCTTAGAGAGTTTTATAACAGTTTTATAAAATAATTGGTGCATCTGCACAGGGTAGTGCAACAAGGGACACAATAATTAAAGTGAATAACACTCAGTAATATACAGAAAGTACTCTGACACTCAGTAGCCGCAGCTATCTGTATACTGAAACGTGAAATGGCCAATTACCTCTGATGCTATCTTTAACTTGAGCACTGTAATGCTAATGCCTCTATCTAAAATGGTCTCTGACTCTCTATACTACTGCCCAGCAGCAATATTCTAGGCTAGCCACCGTTGGGGCCCATACTGTATTGCAGGTGTGCATGGCAAGGTATCGTAAATGGCCAAAGGCCTCTCACCACTCCCAAGGTCAGTCAGAACAATGGTGTATTCCGGTTTGGGGCTGCCCTAGGCAAGACAAAACTCTGCGCCCCGCCCCCCCCCCACAAAACTTACCCCACCTGACTGTGGTCTCAGGTGGGCTCTGCAGGGTTTGTGGTGGGCTTTGCCGGCTGCAGAGCCCCCTATGGATTCTGCAAAGCCCACCACAGATCCTGCAAAGCCCCCTGAGACCCGGCAAAGCCCCCACAGATCCTGCAACGCCCCCTGAGACCCGGCAAAGCCCCCACAGATCCTGCAAAGCCCCCTGAGACTGGGCAAAGCCCCCACAGATCCTGCAGGATCTCAGGAAGGCTCTGCAGGATCTGTGGTGGGCTTTGTAGGCTGCAGAGCACACTATGGATCCTGCAAAGCCCCCCTGAGACCAGACAAAGCCCCCTACGGATCCTGCAGAGCCAAGGGTATTGCACAGCATACCTGAGACTCTTTGGTGGGCTGTGCAGAATCTATGCTGGGCTCTGACAGCACAGTCCCCTTACCTTCCACAGCCTGACCACTTTGGAACACGGCCTCCTCATCCTCGGTGTCCAACATGGCCTCCTTGTCATCTTCGCTGCCCAACTGGAGCTCCGGCGACGTCTCTGCCCCCTGCCTCCTCCATCTTTGCCCCCCGCCTCTTCCGTCTCTGGGGCCACTCGACAGATTTTCTTCTCTCATGGGGGCCGCTTGCCAAATTTCATACTATAAAATAAAATGTAACTGTATCCGGTATGGTACTACAGACAGCCCCATTCATATCTGTAGGTTTAGGTGTGATTAGGGATTCCTGCATCAGAAACTTGCGTTTTACTGCATCATAAATCCCTAATCTGGTGTTTACACGCGGTAGCTATCACCCATTCAAGTTAATGATCAGGTGACAGCAGCTCCATGTAAACGCCTGCACACCGCATGTAATGATACGTGATATGATTACATGCGGTTAGAAAACACTCTCCCTGGATGCACAATCATTGCGTCCAGGGAGAGTGATTGATACCTAACCGAATGTAAACATATCACGTATCATTACATGCGGTGTGCAGTGTGCAGGCCTTCGAAGCGCTTCGGGAACATAGAATGAACTACACTGAGGCAGATTCACACATGCTCAATTTATTACAAAAGTTTTTTAGTCTTTATACTGTACAAAATGCTTAATCATCGTTTAAACTTTGTACCCTATGAGCTCATACTGAAGAGAGGCAGTGTCTTGAGAAATACATAAAAAGACAAATTTTGGAATCATAGCATTAGTCATAGATAACTCTTATCACTTATCACGGCCAGTTCCACTATACCATAAGAAAAGTGCAGAGTACAATACAGATAAACAAAAGCAGACATAGACTGAAAATCTACTGAATACTCATTTTAAGACTTTCTTGACTTTAACATATATTGAATTAAAAGGGGGCTTGTATTGTATTACCAAATTATACTTTCACTGATCATTAACTTAGGTGACAGCTGCCATTTGTAAACGCCAATTTAGGGATTTCTGCTGCAGTAAAACACATACCCCAGTCTGTGTCCACCCACACACATTTAAAATAATTCACAGTCCCCCCCTTCCCCTGCACCTTAAAATACAATCTAGAGCCCCCTCTCCTGCTTACCTTGTTGCAGGGAGGAGGCTGTGAGGCGGTACGTCGGTCCCGGTGATCGGTGGTCGATTGGTAAGGTCTGCTGCAGACCTTCCCAATCGATCCTGCACAATCCTTTCGGCCAGCGTTCACTGAAAGAGCGCTGGCCGAAAGGATCCAAGTGCCGGTGCAGACTCAGCTACACGGTCTGCATCCGACAGAGATGCAGACCGTGTAGCTGCTCCCGCAAGCCAGGTATGCGGTCCGTCACCGCGTACCTGACTTCTGAGCTGGCTGCGGGTCAAAGTACCGGCTCACGGGCTGCAAGTGGCCCGCGGACCAGTACATTGAGACCCCAGCATTTTTGCCGCTCCCTTGGAATCTGCCGCCCGAGGCAAACGCCTTGTTTGCCCCGCCGCAGATACGCCCATGAGTCAGAAGAGATGATGTCCATCAGTGAGAGATGGGCGTCCCCTTTCTCTCAAGCCCACTCCTTTGCGGATTTTGAAGTCACCTGGGGTCTCTTTAGCAAGGTCTCCGGTCATCAAAGGCACTGTCAACACCGTCAGGCTCCCCTCTGATTCCTGTGTCTTCTGGGATCACTCACAGAACTGGCTCGCAGCATCACTCAATCCTGCTGAAGTGCTCGTTCGGGTATCTTGGAACACCGCACACCAGGTAAAGTCTCTTTTCAAAAGCAAACACAGAGCCTGTGAGCCCCTCTGCGTCAGCCACACAGCTCTGTCTCTTACATTACAATACCCCAGACTGCATTACACAGATCTCTCCTCTTGGCTGGAATCTCCCGGACTGAGCGCGCTCAGCAACATTAGCCCAGAGTCCCCCTCCTCTCAGAAACTCTGCCTCCTGGGAGTTGCAGTCTGAAAAATCCCACACAGCCTCACCAGTCTCCTGCTGTGCACTACAACTCCCACAAGTCTCTGCCTCACAGGATACTAGGGTTGCCACCTGTCCGGGTGAATCCGGGTTTTGAATGTTGTGTCCGGGTTTCATGGCAACAGAAACCCAGACAAAAGATGTCAGGCAGACAGGGGCAATCAAAATTGAGATAAGGGCTACTGGCCCCCCATTGAAAATAGTCTCGAATGTGATATTTTTCATATGAATAAGCAACGACTCATTCTCCCCAAAAAATGTCCATGTGTCGCTAGAGTGTTCGGGTTTCGCTGGAAGAAAAGGTGGCAACCCTACAGGATACAAAAGGACAGTTAACTGTTTACAAGCAGAATATCATTTATTTTAGTAGCAAAAATATATAGGGGCTACATAGCCCATTGCTGTAAGAATCCAAAGAGCACCTTGCATGGTCATTCCAAGTGTACTTACTAAAACTTGTACCATGTGACTTCCCACAGCTTTGCATTTGGTATTACCATCACATCCAATGCCAGTGTCATAGGGAGTCATCACCAGATGCACTTTGACCCACTCCCCTGCGTGAGGGCAGTAATTGGACTGGAAGATGAGGACCTAACCCTGCAGCCAACCAATAAAGGCCCCATAGCTCCTTCTTTCAGTTTCTGGAGTTCTATCTCTTCATGAAACATTGAGGTGGTTGTACACACTTTAACATCACCTGTAGAATAAAACCAATCCTTATCACTTCTGCCTTAGAATAAGCCCTACTGTTAAACCACGCTCATTTAACCGAGCCCACTTTTCCCAATGACACATTGCAAGGTTGGAATTTCCTCTGGGGGACTCCGGGTACCTCAGTCTAACACTGCTGTCCTCTGCTCAATACAGCTACCAGGACATCGGGTACAATGTGTGGCTTAAACCATTCCTATCATTCCCCTCCTGACATTAGCCACATGTGCAACTGTTATACCAGTTAACCTACATCCTTAATGGGATCTCTCTGACCCCTCTTAACTCATCTTCCACACCGCTCCTTCTGTTGTAGCAAGCTGCACTGAAATCACTGGTGTTAGTGACCAGGGGCAGCATTGATGTCACTCCATTAGTCATGTGACATTGTTTTGGTCTAGTGACCCAGCTAGGCCCCAGTGCTGTCACAGGGTTAGGTCACATGCCCCCCCATACCTGGAAGTGCTGGGTAGTGTCACCGGGTGTCTCAGAGAATGGAGTGGTGGAAAATCTTAGTGCTGATAAATGAGTATCTGTCTATAGTAGAGAGACAGCAAGGAGTTAGACATGTGCGATTCGTTTCGTTACGAATCGAAATTCGTACGAATTCCCTGAAATTCGTAAATCCGGAAGCATCCAAAATCTGAATTGCAGTTTCCGAATGTATCCGAAATACGAAATTCCGTTAACGAATTTCGGATCCGAATTTTGTTGAAACGGGAACTAATATTACCCCTGTGACTGAGGTTGAACAACATGACAAGATTTTATTTTTTTTATCCGAAATACGAAATTCCGTTAACTGATTTTCGTTCCGTTACAACATTCGTTATGATGAAGGTAAAAAGCAAAAATACCTTTGTTAATATCGGAGTCGATGGTAGTTTTTTTTTTAATCCAAAATAAGAATTCCGTTGACGAATTCCGTTACCATAGAATCCAATATTAACAAAGGTATTTTTGCTTTTTAACTTCATCATAACGAATGTTCGTAAAGTTACGAAAATGTGACGAAACTAACGAAAATTCATATTTCGTACGAATCCGGATTGAGTTTCGGACACGAATTACGAAATAACGGATATTCCGAAACGAAACAAATTTTTTGACGGCGCACAAGTCTACAAGGAGTCTGCAGTGGGAGTGTTTAGGAATTATTCTCAGTTTCTGCATCTCAAATATTGAGGAGCCAACCAAGCAAGATTCAATTTGCTGGAAGTTCGCTGAGCAATTGAAAACATTTGCAAACCCCGAACATAGCTGCAAATACTTTTTATCTATGTGTCTACGGGAGCCAAATCTTGTAATTTCTTTCAGAACTTTTTCAAGGCCACTTTGCAAGCTTTTAGTAAATAAAGGGCATGGATAGCTGGGCACTACCATGGTAGACATGTGTGCAAATAATAAATAAATAAATGTTCTAAAGTCTTAACAATACACAATTCCTTTAAATGACATGTATGAGGGATTCCTTGAATGTGACTGTTAAGTGGCTCACCTGTACAATGTATTAAAGTATAAGTGAAATTTACAAATAAAATAAAATCACCGCTATTCACTATTAACAGTGAGAAAACGGGTGCTACTAGATGACACCTTAGGCAGCAGAACAGAACTTAACGCATATCAAGTGTGTGCCTTATTAGACCTTTGCTTGAGTACCACCTATTACAAGTACAAGGCAAGTTAACTTGTAATATTTTAATAAAGACGTTTGAAATGGTTTTTCACGATGGCCAGTATGTATTTATATCTTGTGGGCTGCGATGGACTGAGGGCACAATGGAGCGATAGCACTATAAAACCTGGGACCCGGGAGAACTAGGGGGCTGGATTGGTGTGAAGTGATGGGAGGAAAGAAGGAGACTCATCTGAGAGTTTATAAGAAGCATATTTGGTCTGAAATAGAGAGACCATACATTTCCGGTGAGTGTGGAGTTTGATCGAGGTCAGACGGGTGGATGGAAGATCACTACTGAAGAATTTTGGACTCGTATTGTGCTGATTGGGAGTGGCTTCTTTTTTGGGGATTTTTCTAACGACTGCACTTGAGTATTACGGCTTGGATTTGAATTCACCGTGAACACTTCAATGCCATGTTATAGAGGAAAATGATTTGCTTTATATTGAGGTGTTTCTTGAAATATATTTATGATCTCTGATATAAGTATTTAATGTGTGCTCATGTAACAAAGTCCCTATTTTTCAGTTTAAATACATATATGAGGAGAATGTTAAAAGTTATCACCCTGGCGGTGTATGTCAGGTATAGCACTGTGTAATATTTATACATTGGTTTTCAATAAAAGATTTATGTTTTTTTATTACGATCCCTGCTGCTGAATATATTACGTTTTGGGGGGTTAGAGGACAGTAGGTGGAAGCGCGGATTGGTGATTATTTATGAAGTATGTGGGCACCCCTCTAATTATTGAGTTCACACCCATTTTTAACAGTTGCGTGAAATCAAGCATACAGCCATACAAGAGAACTATTACTTCTACAGCACACAAAGACATGTAAGACAATTGTACGCTTTCAACCTCATGGCAACCCTTTGGTGAAGGCCCTTTTCTATTCCAGCGTGACTGTGCCCCTGAGCACAAAGCCAGGTCTATGAAGACATGGTGGATGAGTTTGGTGCACAGGTGTCAGGGTTCCACCCTGACTTTACTGGTTTGCAGCATTCTGGCTTGGCTGCCATTTTACCCACCTGTGTTTCCTTCTTTGCCTAAGCAGACTCAGGAATGTTGCTTAATACTCCCAGGCTCCCTCTTAGGGCCAGACAGGAGAGCATCATCTGAGAGATCCAGATGGGAGTTTCCTGTCTCTGAGTGATGATGTCACCCCACTCACTATATATAAACCACTCAGTCCAGTCTGACCTTGCCCTTGCTTGGTCTTCCTGCTAATGCATTCCTGCTGCTCCGAGTACCCTGATTATGTGTATGACCCGATCCTGGCTGATGTTCTCCTCTGGCTCCTGCTCCTGGCTTGTTCCTGATGACGCTGATCTCCGTGTTCCTGACCTGGCCTGAATGACTACCCACTCCGGCTCCTGACTCTGGCTTGTTCCGGTTTATGATTCTGCTTGCTCCTGTGGAGACTGTTCTTAATAAATATTTTAACTAGCACCTTTCGCTTGTCTGGTTTTCATTGTGCTCTGACAACAGGACTTCAAGAGTCCTGCACAGAGGTCTGACCTCAACCCTACTGAACACTGTTGGGATGAACTCAAACTTTGATTGGGTGCCAGGTCTTCTCATCTAACATTTGTGAGGTCAGGACCTGACCTCACAAATCCTCTTTTGGCTGAATGCGCATACATTCCCACAGACACACTCTCTTAATCATGAGGAAATCTCTCACAATACAGTGGAGGCTGTTATAGCCACAAAGGGGTATGACAACTCCATATTAATAGACATGTGCACTGCCAAAAAATTTGTTTAGTTTCGTTTCGTTTTAAATTCGGATTTGTGTTATTTCGTTTTTCGGGATTCGGGTGTGAAAGTCAATTCGGATTCGGACGAAATTCGGTAGCGGTAGTTTGAACGTTCGGTTCTTATTCGTTTCTTATTCGTTTCGTTCGTTCATTCATTTGCAGCAAAGTGACATTTGAGGGGGGAAAAATGTTTATCTCCTTCTCTAATGTCACTTTGCTCCTACGAACGAAACGAATAAGAACCGAAAACGAAACGAACATTCGAACTACCGCTACCGAATTTCAGAAACGGAAATTCGGATTCGTTTGCATTCGTTATGTCTGTAATTCGGAATTCGGATACATCCGAATGTCCGAATTTCCGAAAATTCGTCCGAATTTCGATTCGGAACGAAACGAATCGCACATGTATACATATTAATGCTCACAGTTTAGAGGGAGATGTCCAACAAGCTTGTGTAGGTGTGATGGTCAGCCTCCACAAACCATATCATGTATATGCTGGGAGGGAACAAATACTGTTTCTAATTTACATGTATTGATCGAAGAAGTGAACAGTTAGGGCTTGTACTAAGACTAAGACCTCCTCCTGAGCCCCTCATTGCAACACAGTGTGTTGTGTCTAAATATTATAGGTGTAAGGATTTTAATTGCACACAGGTAGACTTCATTCAACCCCCGTGGCATTGGAAGGTTTGCACCGGAACTTAGTTTCATAGTAAGGGGAGAATTTTTACAAAAATAAATAAATGTACAAATGCTTTAGAAAACACTTTTTCCACGTCGATGTTATGAAGTATTTTGTGTAGATCAGTAAAATATATATTTTAATTTGAGGTTGTAAAACTTGAAAAAGTCAAAATTATGCAAAGCATTGTACATATGATTCATCTAGAAGATTTCTCTTTTTCATATAATAAATGAGGCCGAGGCTAACTTCTAAAGCAGATCATTCTGCAATCGTTGTGCTGCCAGATTTAGTAATATATTTTGAAAAAAATTTTTATAATATTTTTAAAAAAATGCTCAACTAAAAAAAACTGAAAACTGAATACTTCCTCTTTCTTTCTTACTGGTTAAGTCTTCGAGTGCCTTTCTTAAGTTCCCTAAAAATAAGATGCTGTGCTGGTCAACCTCGTATTTATGAATCTGTATTAGTAAGATACAAAGCAGATACGGATTGCACAGAGCGCGGAATCGTATCTCTCAGCCGGGTACTATGAAGAAAGCTGACGCTTGTTCGGTGAACTCAGGTAATCCATATATATATGATGACTTATCCATACTGAGGTCAACCTCATTGGAAAATGTATGGTGACAAGTATCAGCATCACTGATTAGTCGCTGGGGATAAGCCGAGTGATTTCTGTGAGATCGTTTTCACTGCAAAATGAACAATTCCACCATTGGGCAAAACTTCCTCAAATTGGAAACTCTAAATTTCCCTCATTAAGCTGCTTGCCAGTAAAAATGATCTACTCTTCTTTTCTGTATGTAGAGGGTAGGTTTTTTCGGGGTGGTGTAGTTTATTTAATGTCATGTAGTGTTCTTTGAATTGGTGTTTTTTTTAATTTAATTTTTATCTTTTTTAGTATATTTGACCATTATTTGTGTAATGTCACTTTTTCAACTTTATTTTTCTGTAGCTGTTTGGGTTTTTTCCCCATAAAATAACCTTAAAATATATTGATGCTAATGATGGTGTTTAATAGCCGTCTGTGACAATTTAACCACTTCCCGGCCGGCCGTTGTAAAAAAGAAGCTCTCTAGATCTGAGCGGGCATCTTTAGACGTCCGCTCAGCCACGCCCCCAGCGGCACACGCGAGCGGGAAATGACGATTTCAGGGGGGTCCTAGGTGACATCGGGGGTCTTGGTAACCCCTGATGTCTCCATAAAGAGGACCTGTCACATATTTTGCTATCACATAAGGGGGTTTTCTTAGCCCCCTATGTGATAGCAATAAAGTTAAGTGAAAAAAAAATAGGATTTTTTTTTAAGTTTCCCCCCAAAACGTAAGGTTATAAATAAAAAAGAATTACATTTTTTTAAAAGTCCCACCCATACATACACGCATGCAGACATGCGTCGGTTGCTCATACGTGCGAAAACGACGATTTCGCCTACTACGCCGCACATGTTACATATCGTCTTGAATGTCGGAATGAGAGCGATAATTTTAGGGCCATCAATCACTGATAACACTAAACTGATGAGCTGTAAAAGCTTTTAAAGCGTCGCCTATGGTCAATTTTGGGTATGGTAGTTTTTAGCAATTTCGCGGGTGCGCGCAATTTTAAAGCTTGACATGTTTGGTGTCTATTTATCCGACGGGACCCCGTCTTTCAACTCATTGGCTGAGAGCTCTATTTGTGCGAAGATTTTCCGACTGGCTCTTTCGAAGGATACCAGCCGAGAAGGTGCCGACAGCTGCACCCACTGTGCACATTTTGGCCAGTTCCTTAAGAACCAGCCACAGGACAGTGAGGGAAGGATGGCACAGTACAGGGGGGAAGTATGGGACATGCACCCCTGCTGTACTCCGCACAACCTGTCCCTTTTTTGGGATGCTGTGATGGAGAGGGGAATAGCATGGTGGGGGCAGGGCAAGTAGGTAGTGTGACAGGGCGAGGTGTGGCGGGTAGGGGACGTGGCTTGGGGGTAAGGGTGGGGCGGCCCAGAAAAATGTTTGCTCAGGGTCCAATTTCAATAATAAGCCAAATAAAACCGCAGCATATCATTTTAAATATTAAAGAAACAAAACTAAGTAACTCCTGGAATGTAATTAGTAACTTCTCAGTAACTAAACAGAATGTGAGAACATAATGCGCAGATTTAACATGTGACCTCTCCCAGCCAAACAGATGTTCTCAAGCTCAAATTTCTACTGCGCACAAACTAACTTATAATACTATGCACAGGACTGGCTATCAGCCAAGAATCTACCTGAGGTAAAGACAAACTTCCTCTAAGTTATTTTATTTTTATGTATATATCACAGCTAAAAAAACATCGACTAGAAACTGAAATCTTGATGCTAACAATGACCAAATGGTCTAGACAGATATATACAGTATAAGGCTAGTCATTTGCCTGCAGATAAATAGAAATCTATACTTTGCCAAAAATTGAAAATTATTTTATCTAAGAGAGGTCAGCTTTGTCTCAGTGTAGGGACAAGAGATGTTCAGGTCCTATTTGGTTCAGTTTCCCTGGTCAGCCCCTCAATCAGCTTCACATCTCTCCCTCCGGTCTCTATGTACGTCGACCTGTATATTCTTTCCTTCTTTTAGTCTTTCCCTCTCCTTTCTCTTAACTTCCTCCTAACTTTTATCACCCAAGATTGTGGGAGGAGAAAGTTCATCTACAACCTAATTATGACGTCAGGAAGATATCACTTTTCTAAAAATGTATCCCTGCAATTACCTGAAGAGGGCAATATTGGACTTGAAATCATTTTGGACGTTTCCTTAAAATTCCAATACTATTCCTTGAGATGACCTCTGACCTAAGCCTTGAACACAACCATAAAAATGAACAGGGCGGTTTGGCAGAACCCGTCCGACTTGCTGTCTCTTTAAGAGATACACTATAATGCCAAAAGTATTGAGACACCCCTCCAAATCATTGGATTCGGGTGTTCAGTGACATTTCCTTGCTGCTAAATAGGGTACAAAGTTTAAACGATGATTAAGCATTTTGTACAGTATAAAGACTAAAAAAACTCTTGTAATAAATTGAGCATGTGTGAATCTGCCTCAGTGTAGTTCATTCTATGTTCCCGAAGCGGTCACCTGTTACTGGTCTTATAACAAAGGGGAAGCAACTGGGAACAACAGCAACTCAGCCACGAAGTGGTCGGCCATGTAAGATGACAGAGCGGGGTCAGCGCATGCTGAAGCGCACAGTGCGCAGAAGACGCCAACTGTCTCCAGAGCCAATAGCTACAGACATCCAAACTCCATGTGGCCTTCAGATTGGCACAACAACAGTGCGTAGAGAGCTTCATGGAATGGGTTTCCATGGCTGAGCAGCTGCATCCAAGCCTTACATCACCGAGTGCAATGCAAAGCGTGGGATGCCGTGGTGTAAAGCACGCCGCCACTGGACTCTAGAGAAGTGGAGACATGTTCTCTGGAGTGACCAATCACGCTTCTCTGTCTGGCAATCCGATGGATGTGTCTGGGTTTGTCGGTTGCCAGGGGAACGGTACTTGCCTGACTGCATTGTGCCAAGTGTAAAGTTTGGGGGAGGGGGGATTATGGTGTGGGGGTGTTTTTCAGGGATTGGGCTTGGCCCCTTAGTTCCAGTGAAGGGAACTCTTAAGGCATCAGCATACCAAGACATTTTGGACAATTTTATGTTCCCAACTTTGTGGGAGGAGTTTAGGGATGGCCCCTTCCTGTTCCAACATGACTGCGCATCAGTGTACAAAGCAAGGTCCATAAAGATATGGATGGGGGAGTTTGGGGTGGAGGAACTTGATTCGCCTGCACAGAGTCCTGACCTCAACCCCATAGAACACCTTTGGGATGAATTAGAGCGGAGACTGCGAGCCCGGCCTTCTCCTCCAACATCAGTACCTGACCTCACAAATGGGCCAACATTCCCATAGACACACTCCTAAACCTTGTGGACGCCTTCCCAGAAGAGTTGAAGCTGTTATAGCGGCAAAGGGCGGAGCCAACCCAATACTGAATGCTCCGGACTAAGACTGGGATGCCATTAAAGTTCATGTGCGTGTAAAGGCGTCCCAATACTTTTGGAAATATAGTGTATATAGCTTGAGAAAGTCTGAACTAGAACAATTACATTTTCTTCCACATACATTGAGAATGAAGGGATTTGTACAGACACACAGTGGTTACTCACATTCTTTCACTGATACAAAATAACAGTATACCCAACACAATTATTTGTACTTTAAAAAAAAACACCATTAATTGTACTTTAAAAAAAAAAAAAACACCATATTAATAATATATACTAATATGTTTCAATGAGTACAACCAAATAATATATAAGGAATATAGGTTGAATATTGTAAGAATATATATACAATTACGTAAGTAAGTATGTAGATGCGTCATGCAATACTAATAATACAATTGAAATTATTGCTAATACAATTTCTTTCCAATAATAATAATACTGTATATAAGGTAACTTTTATAATGAGCTCTTTTTCCTATAATGGTAAAAGAAGAAAAAACAATCATAGTCTCTTTTGTTCTTTGTTAAGTTTGAGACATGGCAATTCCATCAATCTCAGTCTAACACAATCTGGTACCATGGCCGGTCCTTATCTTGTCCCTGTTGTCTGGTACCCCCACAATTTACAACCTGGGAACGTATGTGGTAAGGTTCTAAGCATTGCTGATGTTAGAGTGTTTGTCCAGAAACTAGGAACTCAAATTCACCTCATATACTGATAGAATAGACAGAACCAAGATGGCTTCCAGGATGCCCATGTTACATTATGTAGAATAATATGTATAAGCCTTATAATTTAATTCCTTTTTAGACCCAAATAGTTCTGACAACAGCCTGTATCAGTGCATGTTACTGTTTAAGAGTGAAAAGGGGCATCAGTGGGCGGGGGGGGGGTTGCATCAAACATCGTATGACCAATTTGTGGGCAGATCCAGGAGTGGCTTCTTCCACTGAAATCAGGAAACTTAATTTGGCCACCCACAGCTCAAATTTCCACTGATTCCTGATGAATTGGACACTATTCCAGCTGTGGTGGTCCTGTCAGCACGACCTGGTTTAATTAAACTCAATTTTAAATTAGCTTTGTTGAAGAAGACGGGAGCAAAATTATTTGGCATACAGTGCCTGCATCCATGCATCCATTCAGGTGTTCAGGTGCATGAACTGTTTCAATAGCAGGTATCTGGGATTCCTCTATCCATACTGCAGGGCTGGATGAAGGAATTCTATCAGTGTGTGGTTAGCCTTATGCTATCGTATTTTCATGTGCTCACCCTGCAAAAGTCATGATAAGGTCTGTGCTTGTCTCCAGGGATCTCTTGTGAGGAAAATACATATGCCAATATGATAAGTCTTCGAGCACAGAAGAAAGAGAATATTCCAAACCAAAAAGGTAAGTTATGACTATAAGGTGTAACATATTTTTTTTGTCACCGACTACTAAACACACATGTACCAATGTATAGGACATTTATCTTCTTCTGCTAACATCTATGGTGGTGCAATGCTGGTTTCAGGTACGTCGAGTCTATATAGTCTCACTGGATCGCAGCTGCGGAATTGCTTTGAGTGTATTTATGAAAAAGTGGTTCAGTGGGCGGTTCCCTATTACACTGAGTGCGGTAGGGAGAGCGTACGCATCATGTCGCACCGGGGTGACCTACAGGAGATGGTTTTTGGAGTTAATTGGTAAGGAAGTACCCCTTAACTAAGATGTAGTTGGGGCTAATGGGGAATCAGCTGAAGGTAACCAAAGTAATGGAGTGAGTACTTGCAGACTATGGTATAGACCGTAGCAAGCAGGCAGTAATGAGTATTTGCAGACTATGGTATAGACCGTAGGAAGCAGGCAGTAATGAGTATTTGCAGACTATGGTATGAACAGTAGCAAGCAGGCCGTTTGTAACCAATCAGGTTCAGTTTTTTAGAACAAATATTGCAGCTGTGTGCGTGCAGGATATAGCAAGCATGTAATGATTTACAGCACTCCACTCTTCCAATGCAAGTCAGTTTGAAGCACAAAACTAATGCAATTCCTCCTTATGCATATCTATGTTAACAGCAATTAGTATAGCAGTTAAGTAAGCACAGTATAGTTAGCGCAGCAGTATGGCAGAACAGTCATGCATTTAATTGAGGTTGCAAGTTAAATGTCCGCTATCCGAATGCTGGCAATGACAGGAGATCTATTATTGGTTATGCTGGTATTCCAGATAGCAGGGGCAGTGCCCAGGGTACTTGCGATTAGTTGCTTCAGCCCTATAGACTAATATGGGCTAAGAAGGACTCCTGGCCGCTAGCCCTGCGGGTGCTTTCGGGGTAGATGAGAGGTGGTTGCTGCACTCTGTCTGTCTCCAGACAGTGGTCTCCGGGACGGCGTTCAGGTAAGGACGGTGTAGGTTCACCGTTCGTCACTCGACACTACAAAACGAGAGAACGCCGAGTGACGAAACAGCTGAGCCTTTCACTGCGGGGCCGCCCTCCTTGGTCAGTCTGCGTGACATCATCGACGGCACGTCGCTGGAGCGATGGGGCGCCGGGTAAGTCTATGACAGTTGGCTCTAAAAGCCAAATCAACTAACCTGTGGGCATCTGCTCGGTTGCTTTGCTTCAGAGCAAACGTAACACCCAAATACAGCAATAATCTGATACAGAAGGATGCACAATTGTACAGAACACTATAGAAGCGCTGTCTTGTACACACAGATGCAGAAGGGTTCCAAGTCCTGGGCTATTTTTTCCAGCTTTCCTTCCAGCTGGGGAAGCCATGTTAGTTATCGGCCATATACATGATGATGTTCCATGGTGCAAAGCATAGCTCCTTCTGATCGGTTCAGTGAAGTGCAGTGTTTCCTCTCTAGTGCTTGGGGTACGCTAAGCAGATAACCTTGTTTTAATTTATTTTAATTTGGGGGTTTTTTTTGGGGGGGGGAGGGGGTCCGTCTTCTGAAGTCCACATTACCTTTCTCTGTGGCACTTGTGTAAACCAGTAGATCTCTACATAATCAGGAGGATGGAACTTTCCTGGATTCTCTCTGTACAGTGCCTGCACTTAGAAGGGCCTTGGGAGTGCAAGTTGGACCCCCATTCTAAGAACACCATGCCTCTGAGCCAATATGCTGACTCGAAGCCTGAAAAAATGCAGGTCCAGCCCTTAACCAGTTTGTCTGGTTAACCAGTTAAAAGAAATACAGTTGCAAATTTCTAGTGTTGACTCGATAAACACCAAATATGTGAAGCCTCAAAAAAACGTGCATCAGGGGAAGAGCAAAATAGGATGGTGTCTAAATTATCAGTCAGTGATGTCTTAAATGCCTTTACAGCTCATCAGTTAACTGTAAAAGAGGAACCTAGAATTATTTATCTCACTCTGCGTGAGAAGCTAAACCCAATATGTGTTGCACTATTCTTGTTTACAGTTGCATTTGCAAGCATGGGGCGATGGGGATACTTTTCATTTTTATCTGTTATTGTTATTTATTGATTTATTTACATTTTTCTCAGCCCGTATTTCACCTAACTTTATTGCTATCATAATGGGGCTAACAGGACCCCTTTATATCTCCCCTGCCCTATGCTCTGGATAATCAAGCACAGACCATGCTTGATTTGCTTTCTACTCAGATTTGCAGCCGATATTCTGACATGCTGAACCCTGGAAGTGCTCAGATTTCAGCACTTTAGGTTTCATACTCTGCAGAGGACATCAGGGAACATTGTGTCCTCCCACTTGCCATCCATTATTGCCATTATTGTGGTTGCAGGTTTCCAGCTGGAGGGGCAGAGCCCAGAAACAATAGATGTGGAGATCTGGCGGGAGGGAAGGTGTGCACCCTTCGAGTGCCATAAAAGTAATTGAGAGTCTCTACAGATGACAGATCTACAGATCACTTTTACTACAGTGCCAGGAGCCTGATTACCAAAAAAGAAACAAGCTCACAGTTGCTGCAGCTATGAGCTTGTTTTGACCCCTAAGGATTTTTGGTGTATGGGATATGCACAATGTTCTTAACTGGTTAATTGCTATAAACAACCTTTTTACAGCTTGAAGTGGAGAGAAGAATACCTAGGAATCTGGCATGTAGGCTCCTACAGTGTCTCAGAGCTGACAGTCACTGGGTGGGGATCAACTCCAGGAGCAAAGAACTACCGCTGGAGTAACTCTCTACAAATGTGTAGTTCTTGGGTTGTTCAGTTCCAGCACTCTAACCACAGCTTCAGAACACTTTCAGGCACACAGCCTAATTCTCTTCCCTACTAGGCCCACAGCTTGCAACAGGGCAAAGAACACTATGTAAGCGGGTTTAGGGTGTAGCGGCTTCACAGAGGGAATCACACGTAATGGTCTTTTGAACAAGATAACGTTTATTAACGGAGAGCCGGTAGTAGGAAGAATATTTACAATAGTAAGGTCAGTAGTTTCACTCCAGGCATGGAGACACGGGTAGACAGTACAGTCTCTTCTGATATGAACGGTCGTAGTATTCGTTAGCACTATCAGCACCTCCAACTAACTGGCAAAGTACAAATCCAATCACACAAGGTGTATCTGTAAAGGCTGAGAACACGTTACCCGGGAGCAGCGGTATTCGTTCCATACAGAGAGATACGAGTCTGGCACACTCTTCCCGCACTCACAGCACGGACACAGGTTTGGCTATAAGCACCGGGAGTCTCTCATCCGACCAGGACTGCCGATGCAGGACTCCGAAGGAACCCTGAACTATCCCTCACAGGCCGGAACACTTTCCCTGAACTCTCCTAACTCTCCCTCACAAGCGGGGTACCTGTCCCTATCTACTTGCACACGTGTTCTGCCCGAAAACGTGGTGGGGCTTCCTATATAAGATAACCACCTCAAAATGGCCGACCAAATCTCTCGAGAATTCCTGTCCTATCAGGACACCAGGCTTCTCCAAAATGGTGCTGGAGACAATAATAGAGACTAAACAGTTCTGAACATATTTACACATAAACATATAAAAAACGACTGAAGGTAGTTATATACACTTGTTAACCCACTTTATCCTGCAGCTAGCTAGGCTGCCCTGTCACTGGCAACTGCCTACAACTAGGCTGGGGCTCCAGCCCTGGGGCCTCCGAACAAGCGCACAACCTGCCTATGAGAATCGTTTTCCCAGCCAAGGCCCCATCTAGAACAAGGCTCATTTGTTTTGTTAGCGATTGGTCCAACCCTCTGATGACAAACCCAGGGATTGTCAAACTAACAAGACAAGCAGGACCCTCTGCACCACCCCTGTCACAGCACTCTGGAGCCTACTCAACAGAGTCTGACAGATAATGTAATACAGAGAACCCCTCAGCCTTCTAGAAAAGATCTTGCAAAATATCAAATGCTGTTAGGGAACACATCCCTACATAAAGAATGTGTACTCCCTTCAAGGTCAATGTGTATGAATCCTAATTCAGCACAATGAACTCATACAACAGCTTTGCCTCCTGTAAATGGCCTCTCAGATCTCTCTGGGTTCATCCAGCTAAACTTTACAAAAGAAAATCATTATCACAGTGTTGTCCTACACCAGATACAGATGCACTGACAACCTCCCGTGTCTATAATTATTTCAGAGACTCCAGCTGCCAAGAACAGCCAACACCAAGTCACACTGATACTGGTGGTTCTCCTAATCTTGATGTTCCTTATTTTGGTCGTCTTAACAAGTCTTCTGTTTATTAACTGTGAGTATCAGCCGTACAATCATCATCTCTGTTATGAGAAACAAAAGAAATATACATTTTCCAAGTTTTGGGTTGTACCTTGTGACCTTAGCACTTTGTTACGGCATAAACTTGTCAGATGCTTACCATGAATGGTAACTGTAGAGCTCCATATTGTTGTATTGTGATAATAAACTACGACTCTGATTAGTCAGAATAGGGAAGGGTGAGATCCTCTTCCAGGTTTTTAGTGCTGTGTCCCTGCTGGGGATATTCACACTCCCTGATTTTCTGGTGACCATTATCACTAAGATAGAAAGTGATGAGATAAAGACTTTTACGGCTCTCATTGGAACAAATAGACACCTTATGGTGAGGTGGGCTAATAGGAACCACCCCCCTACTTAAAGTGGAACTTAAGTCTCCTATTCACACCTGAGAGAATTGTGCATGTTTCCTTAAGCGCGACCCTTCCACACCTCAGAGTCGGGCTGCTGCTTGTCACGTAAAAAGTCCATGAGCTTTTTTGGGTGGCAGAATGGTGCATTTTTGGACCCATTAACTTCAATGGGGCCACCTGACAATATGTGACACAAGCATCTTAGCGCATTTTTTTAACCCAACAAACAGTCTCCTCCTCTTAGCAATCTCACGCCTGTGAACAGAATGGTGGATTCAGGAGTGGATGTGGAGACTTTCATCCACCTTGTGAGGACCCACTAGAAGCTCTCTAAGAACCATGGCAGTGTGAAGCTGTGTGCTATTGATGCTTCCCAGAGTGGAAGCCTTGATAGTACACAACACCACAACACCGCACAGATAAACCAGGAAGCCGATAATAGGATGATGAAGACATATGATGTCACAGGTGATACTGCTTTCCACTGGCCAAAGCTAAAATGGTTGGAACTTGAAAGCACTTGAAAAACGCTTCACAAATGCTTAGTAAATGCTTCTTACCTTCCTCCTCACTGGATGCTTTTCAATGTACACTAAGCTGCACAAGTCCATGTAATCATTTAAAGCAGAACTATAACTGGAAAAATAAGAGTTGATTAAATAATAATAATAGAAATATCACCTGAGCACTCTCAAAGAACATACCCCCCAGAAAAGATATAATCCACCTTGAGGGTTCACAAATGTAAGAAACAATTTTTTAGGTTAGAGAAACATTCCATCAGTTCTAACAAATTCACTTCAAACTCATAAGATGCTCTATAATGGTAAAAACATAGCATTTCCCTCAAAAAGCCATTTGTAAACCTCAGTAATGAACTTAACTTATTTTCTTCCTTTTGCTATGTTAAATATGCCATTAAAAGTGTTTTACATCATTTTGATAAATTGCAAAGACATCTGTTGATTCTGGAAGACATCCAGCACGCTGATAACTTCCTGTGCTCTCTGCTGCACTGAAGGTCCAGTGGTATCAGCCCTGTCCAGTTCACCTCTGTGGAACACCTCCTGCCTATGTAATGCAGATGAGGAAAGGAGGAGCTGCATTGTAGACCAAACCAGAAGCATGCTGGCTAGGGTAATAACATTGCTACTCCAGAGTGCAGGAAGAGTGCAACTTCCTGTCACTATGACAGGAAGTGTGTTACTGGCAGAATCACTAGGTAAAGATAAAGGAAGAAAACTTGGAGAAGGAAAATGAATGCAGCCACCACAAGGACGGGAAAGCTGCAATATATTCTTGGGTTTAGATACACTTTAAAGCCAAATTCCAGTTTCAGTTTCATTCAACTCACTTCCTGTGAGTGCAGGATATCATGGACATGCCCACCGGAGGAGTATAACCATGGCATCCTGCTCTCAGGACAATGCTACAGAGAACGGCACTGAGGTCATCACGTCTGCCACACTCTTTGCATCATTGTTTCCTGCCAATAACTGGAGAGAGGAGAAGATGATTTTGTGCATCATGTGATCAGCCTTAAGACATTTGAAAAAAATGGTAAGTATGAAAAGAAAAAACACATGTGAGGGGGGAGTGGAGGTTGAAATATGAAGGGAAAGGGTTGGTGCCAACGCATGGCAGCGATCATGGCCATCATGGTTTTCCATGCACCTAATTTGACTGAAAGACTTCACTGATTGTTTTCCTTGAGGTAGCCAACATAACCAAAAGAACCCATAGGGTGTCCACCTACACAGCTTGACATTGGAGACTTATCTAGAAGGATGTTGGAGTGAACAGTGCATAAAGCAATTGTCAGTGGTATCAGTCACTCTCTGGACTCTGAGATCCCCGGGTTGAGGTATACTAAGAGTACTGGGACTTGCATTTCCACTCATAGGCTTCTACAGGTTCCCTGTACCTCTTCTAGAGGCATTCCGAGCTTGAGTTCTACTGCTCATCTATGTTTATAAGCTACATTAGGGAATCTTTGTGCTCATGATTAGTCTCCTCTGTGTCAGCAGATGACTGATATTAGTATGTATGACAATACATACCTATAACGCTTATCAATGGTTAGAAGGACCATCTCTCATTATCTGCTGTCTCCTGCTTTCAGCATCCTGGACTCTTGTGCAACAGTTTGAGTTATAGAGCAGCCCCTATTCACCTTCCCTGATCAACCTCTGTTGTCTGACCATGCTACAAACCAACCAGCGCACTCCCCACTGTTCACCTCCTTGTTGTGGTGCTCCAGGACAAACTCTTGAGGGGGTAATGTTGCTAAGGGTGCCATGGTAGCTGGATGATCCAGAATTCTGAGAAAAATCCAAGATCTTCCCTCAGAAATCATGACAGCTGAGGGGAATGCCATTTTTTTTTGTACTAACCTTTATACCTAAGTTCTCTTACCGCGTATAATGTTCTATATTTCCTTTCCAGATAAGAGCATCTCAGAGGAAATGTCACAGATGAAAAACAACGGTAAGGGGTTAAGCATTCTTATGTAACAACTTCTGCAATTTTTCAAACCCATATATTAAGTAAGAAAGTACACTCAAATTATTTTGGTGAACACAAACACAATACATGACCTATTTTTTGGTAAAATATAAAAGAGGAGTTTGTGTGGAGTAAAAAGATACAATGCATGTCGAGCCAAATTGCATGTGTCCATGAAATGGCGAAAAACTTGGAACTGATATGGGACCAAATCATACAAATGAGAATTATTTTCAGATGACCTAATCCTGACCAACACACAACTATCTATCGCTCTTCCCAACCTATTTTCTGTCATCTACAAACATTGACTCTCAACACTAACATCTAACAGAGACCTCACACCCCAATTGTTGTATTTTGAGCCTATTTGCCATCATGCACCTTTCTCCAACAAATTGATCTCTATTATTTACTCCCAACTTAATCGCCTGGTCATGCGCACTGATCATTCCTATGTCCCCAAATGGGAAGGTGATGTCAACAGTGCCGAAACCAAGGAAGATTGTCAACAAAATGGTAGCTTCCTGCTCTATCAATGTAACATTTGCTGAGGCAGCATTCAGAGTCCTCACTCTCTTGTTCCTGGTGCCCTCCAGACTGGTGCACCTCTTTCCCTCTCACCCTCATCGGTGTTTATAGGCTGCGATATTGTTGCACTTCTTGGTGGACATGTCCCATTCCAAAAAACATGTAGAGTTGTTTTTCATGAAGGAGAAACTTACAAATATACTCACAAGAAAGTTCTTACTGTTTATGCCCATGCCTCACTTCCACCTAAAAGCTTTATTTCTCTATTGGACTTTTACCATGGAATGGAACCTTAGGGGAACCCTGGTGCCTTTTCCACCCTTCTTTCTTCCCCTAAACTTTCCCTCTCCTCTGTTGTTCTTCATTCCCCTAGCTGTTTCTATATTTATTCTCTCTTTTGCTATTTTCACTACAGAATTTCTACTATGGACCACGACTCCCCCCTCCCTTCTAACTTTCTCTTCCATAAATTAATGTCTGTATACGCAAGGGTATTGGGAATTGCTGGGCAATGGAGGAGATGGGTGGAGATGGCCTTGTATGCTCTTGGGTATCTAGAGTTCATGGTATCAAGCTGTACAGTTTGTCAGAATATTACACCAGCCCTAAAACTATGGAAAAAATACGCAGTGATAAGAAATCTTATTTGAACCTTCCCTATTATGTTCTAAACTGGTAGACCTTCAGATGGGCTGGGTGCAGCGAATGCGGGGGAAAACCACAGAAAGGCTACAGAATGGATCATCAAGAACTTTGTCCGGAAAGTCAGTTAAAGGAAAATGTGGCTACTGGAATGGAGGAACATTCTGTGGTGCATCATGTATCAGAACTAAGTTTGGAGCTTGCCACAAAGAATGACTGTATAATTGTGTCACTGGTTAACATCTTGGAAAAGATCCTCGAGAATATTGCAGCATTAGCATCTGGAGATTGCCAATTTCAATCTGAAGGGGACCATACTGCTAGTTCCATGGTGTAAGAACCGGATCAGTTGGTTCTATTAATGGGTTCTGATAGAGTGGAGGGGACAGCAGAGGATGAGTTATGCAATCTAACAATCCTATGTACAATGTGGCCTCATCATATTTGATAAAGGAGAAGTTGCTGAGGCCTGTGCACCCCCAACGCAGATGCTAAGACCAAGACCTACATTGATTGCAATACTCTCTTGGAGCATAGGATTGGAGGCATCCCATATTGCTAGATCTTAAATGAAAAATGGGGCTGACTGAGAGAGAATAACTGGAAATTGACATTTTAGATTTGAGAACAAGCTTGTTCCAGCAGCAAGTTTTATTTCTTGTGTTGGGCCCGTCGTGCCTCCTGTGATCTCCTGTGCCCGTATAACTTTTTGGATCTCTGCTTTTACTACTCCCCTGTGTTTTCTCCTGTGTTCTAGTACTCAGGTTTCTGTTGGCTTTTCCCTCTTGCTCTTTCTTGTGTCCCTGTTTGTTTCAGTTTCCTGTGACTCCTGTTTGTTGGCCTCCCACCTTGCTTGTATGTCCGCACTCCCTTCTCTGTGTCTTCCAGTGCAACGCACATTCCCCAATGCTATCCTTGAGCACGGCGTCCGTTGCATCCATGGCCATGCTACGCACATCTCCTATTGCACAGCTTCCAGTTCATTCCTTTGTGAGTTTGCTTTTGTCCGGCACCTTCCCTTGTGTGTATTACCCTGCGTGCAGTAGTCCCTGTGTTATACGCGTTCCCTTGTGTATGCTCTCTGTACCTGTATTACGCACCATCCCTTGTGTGCATCTTCCCTATGCAGCACGCTCCCCCTGTGCATTTCCAAGTATTGCTATCTCATCTCCCTTGTGCCCCCAGTGTGTCCTGCTAGTGGATGGTAATCCCCTCCTCAGTGAGCTCTTCTGAGAACTCCGGATAGCCATGTTGTGCTGTCTCGCTGGTGGTCTCGTGTCCCTTCCCGCTATTGTTTACACTCCTTCCCCTCTGCCTCTTTGTAACCTGTACTGCAGCCTGTCTAAATGCCTCTCCCCTGTCTGCCTCTGTGTTCAGTGCCCCCTTGCTGCAACTTGTCCCCTGAGTCTGTGTGGGTGCGCTAGAGGGACGCAACCTGGAAGGTGTCCAGCAGCCAATCATCCTCACTATTAGAGGCTCTGTTGAAGATCTGGCCTTTCTTAGATTCTGCACCTCTAGTGCGTCCCCAATAACGCACAGACTCTTAGTTCCTAAGTCCCCTGTGACCTACATCCCAGACATCACTCCAGCCGATGCTCCTACCCCGCTCAGCAAGACCCAGAGCTCACGTGCCCCAGTACCCTGGGGCTCAGGTTTCCCAGATCATGACATAAGTGGCCATACTACTCCATGTTATAGTTACGGATCAGACAGTATGTTGTATTTAATGATTAATTTCCTACCACAAATACTGACCCTATAAATTGATTATTTCACATCAATTAAACCTTACGTTAATTTTACTACATACTAGTCATTTGGACATCACTGAAACACCCCTAACTGCTCTGTCAGGATCTCAACGGCAGCGGCTTGTAACATCAACTGTTGTGCAAGTGTAGGGGTAGGTGGATCCTGTTAATGGTCACGTCAGACTGAACTCCAGGCGTCGCTCTCAATCTTAAACGGAGAGTTTGGAGTTGCTAGCATCATCCACCATTATTTTAAACTAAGAGTTAATTAATTAGTATGCAGAGATTATGGGGCAGATACCATTAAGTAATAGCCAGGATAAGGTTTTATGTATGTTCAGTAGCAATGATATGGCAATATGTCCATGGCAATGATGGTAAGTCAAGCAGTTAACCAGCAGTGGTCATATGATACTATGGCAGCAGTAATGGCAAGAAGTCAAGCAGTTAATCGGCAGTAGCATATGATAGTATGGCAGCAGTAATAATAAGAACCCAAACAGTTCATCAGCAGTAATCATATGGTAGTATTAAAGCAGTAATGATAAGAAGCCAAGCAGTTAATCATCAGTATCCTATGGTAGTATGGCAGCAGTAATGATAAGAAGCCAAGTAGTTAATCAGCAGTATCCTATGGTAGCATGGCAGCAGTAGTGACAGACAATACACATCTGAGGTGAGACCCCGTATTTGGGTGCCAATTTGGCAGTACAGTCTCAAGGGGTCAGGCAGTGCTGACAATGGTACTTGCGGTACTATGCACAGGACAGTTCCTCGGAAGGCAAGAGGGGTAGATGTCTCCTGTAGTCCTGAGTTCTCTCCGTTCTGTGCAGCAAAAGTGGTAGCCGTTCGGTTCTCAGTGGGGGAGTTTAGCAGGGCGCCGACTCCATTAGTGGAACGCCGCTGCTAAGCTCCTTCCGGGTATATATGAGGTCAGAGCCTCACGCGGCGGAGCCAAGCTGCGTACTCACGGCCCTTGCGTTCCACTGGGGAGCGCAAGCCATGGCGTAGTCAAGGCGTCATAGGCGCTGCGCTCCCTGGTGGAACGCAAGACGCCGTTATCCTTCCAGGACCCCCCTCCTAAGGGAACCCCTCCGGGGTACCCCTGAAGGGGAGGGCCGGTCGGGGTGCCTGCAGTGGAACAACTGTTTGAGGCGAGGCGCGTCATGAGGACTGTACCCTTTCCATCGTATCAGATATTGGAGTGTCCCCCTCTTCCTCCTAGAATCGAGGAGCTCCTCAATCTTGAACTCCTCCTCCCCCTGCACGGTAACAGGGGGAGAGGGTGGAGGCATCCTGTCAGGAAAAGGGTTTGGACGGAAAGGCTTTAGAAGGGAGACATGGAAAGTGGGGTGTACCTGCAGCCTCGGCGGGAGCGTGAGCCTCATAGTATTCGGGTTGATGACTTTCTCGATCTTGAAGGGGCCTAGAAATTGCTTCCCCAATTTCTTGGAAGGGGTGCCCAGCCTCCGATTTTTTGTCGACAGCCAAACTGAGTCCCCTTCTTGATATTGGGGACTTTCTCTCCTCCGTTGGTCGTAGTAGAACTTCTGGCGGTCTTGGGCCCGCCGGAGGATGTCTTTCAGGATGACAAGAGTCTTCTGCAAAGAGGACATGTAGTCTTCAATGGCGGGGACGTTTGTGGGAAGGTCTGTCGGAGGAAAGGTTTTAGGGTGGAACCCATAGTTTGAGAAAAACGGAGAGTAAAGTGTGGAGGCCCTTGGAGAATTATTGTAGGAAAATTCGGCAATAGGGAGTAGATTTTCCCAATCGTCCTGTAGGTGGAAGCTATGACACCTCAGGTACTGTTAGAGAAACTGGTTGACTCTCTCTGTTTGTCCATTGGTCTGTGGGTGGTACGCACTAGACATTCGGTGATCAATCTGGAGTCTTGTACATAACGCCTTCCAGAACTTGGAGATAAATTGTCAACCCCTGTCTGATACAATCTGGGTAGTGATTCCATGTAGTTTTATAATGTTGGTCACAAAAGCCTCTGCGGTCTCTTTGGAGGATGGTAACTTCCACAGAGGCACGAAGTGCGCCATTTTGGTCAACGAGTCTACGACGACCATGATAGTGTTGTAACCATTCGAAGGCGGAAGGTCGACTATGAAATCGAGGAAACCCATTCCCACGGTCTAGTAGGAATAGGGAGATTCATCAAGAGGCCGTAGGGCCGTTTCCTCTCGAGCTTGCACATGGCGCATGTTTCACAAGTGGAGACGTATTCTTCTATTTCCTTAGTCATGTTTGGCCACCAAAAAGATCTCTGAATGAGGTCTCGGGTTTTTGTGATCCCAGGGTGACCCGCCATAGGTCATGACATAGCTTGATGACCTATGTGGTGAGGGAGGTAGGTATGTAGAGTTTGTTGTTCTTGTACAAGAATCCTTTGTTATCTTTTTGTAGTCCTGGGGGTATCTTCGTTTGGTCATCCTGTAAACTGTCTTTGAGCTTTTGTCCAAACCCGATAGTAGCAAGCATGACCTTTTCAGGTGGGATGACCCAGGGGGGTGTGAAATGGGAACTACTAGGGTCCGCCAGGTGTGAGAGGGCGTCGGCTTTTCCATTTTTTGACCCCGGTCTGTAGGTCACATGAAAATCAAAGCGGTCAAAGAAAAAACTCCACCTCACCTGACGAGACGATAAGGTGTTACTGGTCTTAAGGTATTGGAGATTTCGATGATCAGTGTATATAGTAATTGGGTGTCTTGAGCCTTCCAGTAGATGTCTCCAATTTTCCAGGGCGCACTTGATTGCTAGTAGCTCCTTTTCCCCTATTGGGTAGTTTACTTCGGCCGAATTGAGGGTCCTGGAGTAAAACCCCACTGGATGTAAGGGTGTCAGTAGTGAAGACCGTTGTGATAGTACAGCTCCTATGGCAACTTGGGACGCATCTACCTCTAGCACATATAGATTCTCTGGATTCGGAAGGATTAGAATTGGGGCAGATGTAAACCTGGTTTTGAGCAGGTTGAAGGCGTCTTGAGCCTCTTTGGACCATCTAAACCTAACCTTGGAGCTGGTCAGTATGGTCAAGGGTTTTGTGGCGTTGGAGTAATTCTTGATGAATTTCCTATAGAAATTCGAAAAAACCTAGGAAACGTTGTAATGCCTTTCTAGAATCCGGGGTAGGCCAATTCAGGATGCAGTCGATCTTTGCCTGGTCCATTTGAATTCCCTTTGGTGAGATGATGTACCAAGAGAGGGAGCGAATCAGTCTCGAACACAAATTTTTCTAGCTTCACATACAAGCTGTGGGCTCTCAGTCTCGATAGCACCCAGCGGACGTGTTTCCGGTGATCTTGAAGGTTTTCTGAGTAAACTAATATGTCGTCAAGGTAGATGATGACGCAAACGTCCAACAGGTCTCTGAAAATATCGTTTATGAATTTTTGAAAAGTTGCTAGTGCATTGCATAGACCAAAGGGCATTACTGCATACTCAAATAGCCCATAGCGTGTGCGGAAAGCAGTTTTCCATTCGTTGCCTTTTTTGATTCGGATAAGGTTGTAAGCGCCACGAAGATCCAGTTTTGTGTACACGGTTGAGGTTTGTAGTCTTTCTATAAGTTCGGATATCAGAGGTAGTGGATACTTGTTCTTTATTGTGACTTTGTTGAGGGCTCCATAGTCTATAATGGGGCGTAAACTAGAATCTTTGTTCTTCACGAAGAACATCCCCGCACCTGCTGGGGAGGTGGAAAGTCTAATGAACCCCTTTTTCAGATTCTCCTCCAAGTACTGTTTTAGATGTACTAGTTCTGGTTGTGCCAAGGGGCAGAGGCGGCTCTCTAATTAGGCAAATTAGGCGGTCTCCTTAGGCCTCGCGCTCCCGAGGGCCTCGCGGCCGCCTAGTTTGCCCTATTAGAACGGCAGCCAGGTAGCGTTGTGAGCTCTCAGCCCTGTCACTGTCAAACTGAGACTCTCAGTTTGACAGTGACAGGGCTGACAACTCACTTGTTTCCTCAATCGTCGCGCGGACCATCGGCTCGGTCTTCTAAACGGAGTTTAACTTCAGAAGCTGACGGAGACATCGTTCTGCCAGCTCCAACCTCCCGCCCGCAAGAAGACACGGCCAGCACAGCACAGTAATGGAGTGGCAGCCTGGAGAGCCCTGTGGAAAGCAGGTGAGAGCCCTAGTTTAACCAGGGCTCTGTGGGATCTCCCGAGGACCCTGTGGGGTCTAACAAGGCTGATTAGACACCCACAGAGCCCTGGTGAGACCCCACAGGGGCCTGCTACCCTGGTGAGACCCCTGGTGAAATTCTACAGAACCCTGGTTTAACCAGGGCTCTGTGGGGTCTCATCAGGAATCTGTGGGGTCTAACCAAGCTGGCGAGACCCTACAGAGCCCTGGTGAGGCCCCCTCAGAGCCCTGGTGAGACCCCACAGAGCCCTGGTTTAACCAGGGCTCTGTGGGGTCTCACCAGGGCCCTGAGGGGTCTAACCAGGCTGGTGAGACCACACATAGCCATGCTGAGATCCCACAGAGCCCTGGTGAGACCCTACGGAACCCTGGTGCTGGTGAGACCCCCATCTCGCCCTGGTGAGATCAGACACTGTGGGGTCTCACCAGTGATCTGAAGGGTCTTACCAGAGTGGTAAGACCCCACATAGCCCAGGCAAGACCGTGTGGAGCCCTGGTGAGACCCTGCGGAGCTCTGGTTTAATCAGGGCTCTATGGGGTCTAACCAGGCTGGGGAGACCCCACATAGCCCTGGTGCTGGTGAGACCCTAAGAAACCCAGGTGAGACCCTACAAGTTTAACCAGGGCTCTTTGGTGTCTCACCAGAGCTCTTTGGTGTCTCACCAGAGCTCTTTGGTGTCTCACCAGAGCTCTGTGGGGTCTCCCCTGGGCTCTGTGGGTCTAACAAGGCTGGTTTGACCCCACAGAGCCTTAGTGAAGCTTAGTGAGACCCCAGAGAGTTTTACAGAGCCCTGGTGCTGGTGAGAACCTACAGAGCCCTGCTGAGACCCTGCTGAGCCCTGGTTTTTTTTTTAAGCATGTAATTTTTATTGCCAAACATTTTTTTTCCATACATACATATAAAACAATTAAGTGATGAAGAAAACAAAATAAAAAGAAAACAAAATAGCTTCGGAGTGATAGCGTACATGAAGGTGCACTCCGTCTCATAACAACGCCTCAATCAATCCACAGAACTCTTGGGGGGCGAGCCCTGGTTTTACCAGTGCTTCTTGGGGTCTCACTAGGGCTCTTTGGGGTCTCACCAGGGCTGTTTAACCCCCACAGAGCCCTGTTGGGACCCTACAAAGCCCTGGTGAGACCCTCTAGAGATTCTTTGGGATTTCACCAGGGCTCTTTGGGATCTCACCAGGGCTCTGTGGGGTCTAACCAAGCTGGCGAGACCCTACAGAGCCCTGGTGAGACCCTACAGAGTCCTGTTTAGTTTAACTAGGGCTCTGTGGGGTCTAACCAGGACTGGTAAGACCCCATAGAACCATAGTTTAACCAGGGCTCTTTAGGGGTCTCCCCAGGGCTCTGTGGGGTCTCACCAGACTGGTTAAACCCCACAGAGCCCTGGTGAGACACAGGCCTGAGTGGGGCCTCATGTTTAGGTTTCGCCAAAGGCCTCGCAAACTCTAGAGCCGACTCTGCCAAGGGGTAAATCCTACCTGTGGGTTTGGCACTTCCCGGAAGCAAATCTATAGGACAATCATAAATCCTATGGGGCGGAAGGGTCTCCGCCTTCTTTTCACTGAAAACATCTGTAAAGTCTTGGTAGTGATGAGGAACATGAGATAGTCCCGCGTGCATGATAGGTTTGCTCGGATAACATGTCTCCTTGCAGTACCTCGAGTCCAGCGCCACCTTACCAGATCCCCATAGGAGAGTTGGTTGGTGGAGTTTAAGCCAAGGCAATCCCAGAATTACAGGGAAAAGGGGTGACGGTATGATTTCGAACGAGAGGAACTCGATGTGATTGTTTTCACAAGTCACAAGAAGTGGTTGGGTCTGGTTACGAACAAGCCCTGAGGCTGAGGTGGTGCCGTCAATAAAACTCACTGCAATGGGTGAATGCTTTTTAATGTGGGGAATTTTATTTCGCTCAATCAGATGCACATCGATAAAATTCCCATAGGCTCCGGAGTCCACTATGGCAGTGTTCCCCAACCCCCGGTCCACAGACCGGTACCGGTCCGCGGATCAAATGGTACCGGGCCGCACAGTCTCAGTGCGGTCCGGTCATGCAATATATGGCAGTGCGTGGTCCCGGTGTTCGAACACTTGGGCCCCGCACTGCCGACGGGCTTCACAGTGAGGGGGCGGGTCCTGTGACTCACCTCCCCTCCCGGCCGCGTCTATAGTAACAGGCGGCGGGAGGGGAGGTGAGTCACAGGAGACGTGTGTGTGTCACACGCCCCGCCCCCTGCAGTGAGTGCACACATCGACACATGGCTGCTGCTCCTGGAAGGGTGAGTCTGAGCGGGGGAAGGGGGGGGGTGTCTTACATCATGTCATTAGACGTGGATTATAATGGGGAATATTACACTGTAATGTTCCCTATTATAATCTATTTCTCTGATTAAATGATTACAGGTAGGCATGTGATCTATCAAAGTTTGAGACTACGTTAGAATGTGTGACCAGTGACGTGGTCACACATTTTAACGTAATCTCGCCCAGTTTTTTGGTGGTGGAATAGGTGAAGAATTCCAACGCTTTCATTTTTTGGTATAACTGTATTTTATTTTGAAGGCATTTTTAAATACAATTAAATTAAAATTATGAAATCAAAACAATCTAAAATATAAACAATCAACGTCCCCCCCTCAGCGGGCCACGGTAAAATTATCAAACGTTGACCGGTCCGCGGCGATAAAAAGGTTGGGGAGCACTGCACTATGGCATCAACGGTAATTCTGTCCCACTGTAGAATAAGAGAAGTGTAGAGGTAACCAGTGTTGCGGTAATGAGTGTTACCTATTTTACAGACGTTAATCCTCTTACATCCAGATTTCTTTTTAATCGCTGGACATCCGTCCACCATGTGATCAGCCGATGCGCAATATAGGCAGAGGTTCAAGGTGCGTCTACGGGATTTCTCCTTTTCTGTTAGAGGACCACGAACAGCTCCTATTTCCATGCGTTCTTCAGCAGGGGGGGGGGGCTGGGATGCACACTGTGGGGGTGTATCCTGAGACCCTTTCAGGTCTGCGTTCCTTCAGGCGTCGGTCGATGATGGTGGCTCTTTGAATTAGTTCATCCAATGTGGAGGGCATCTCCCCTCTGGCCAACTCATCTTTCAGGGCTTCGGAGAGACCGAGTCGGAATTGGTTGTGGAGACTGATGTCATTCCACTCAGTCTCTCGAGCCCATCGTTTGTATTCAGTGATGAAGTCCTCTACAGGCCCTGTCTTAGACTTCGAATTGCGGTCTCAGCGGTTAACTGTTTGCTGTGATCCTCATATAAGAGGGACATTGTCTCCAGGAATTGTGGGAAAGATTCCAGAACTGGATACTCCTTCTCCAAGTAGGTGTTTGCCCAGGCTCTGAGCTCGCCCCTGAGATAGGAGATCATGGTGAGCACCTTCACCCTGTCAGTTGGATAGGTCTTTGGTTTTAGTTCGAACATCAATTTGCAAGCGTTCAGGAAATCACGGAACATTTTCCGATCCTTGTCTGCCTGGCCTTTGTCCCCAACATCAAAGGCCACAAGACACGAGGTGCAAGAGAAGCCTCCTCAACCTTCGGTCTCCCTACGTGATAGATAAGGTCACCATTTGTCCTGCGAGCTCTGCTGGATCCATTGGGATTCCACTAATCTGTAACGCCCCTAACTGCTCTGTCAGGATCTCAACGGCAGAGGCTTGTAACATCAACTGTTGTGCAAGTGTAGGGGTAGGTGGATCCTGTTAATGGTCACGTCAGACTGAACTCCAGGCGTCGCTCTCAATCTTAAACGGAGAGTTTGGAGTTGCTAGCATCATCCACCATTATTTTAAACTAAGAGTTAATTAATTAGTATGCAGAGATTATGGGGCATATACCATTAAGTAATAGCCAGGATAAGGTTTTATGCAGTGGCGTCGCTACAGGGGGGCAAGGGGGGGGGCAATTGCCCCCCTAGGTTATTGCTTGCCCCCCGTGTGCCCCCCCGCTGGCGGATCCGAGTGACAATATGGGAACTGTGCACCCGCTGCTGTTGCGATGCGGCCGTCCTGCCCAGTCAGAGCGGCGGTGGGAGAGACTATTTTTTCGGGGG